>NC_068451.1:4219067-4456567 GCF_023373465.1 Oncorhynchus keta
AGAACGAGGCATTTCAAATTACACACGGATGACTGTTAGAACACTTCTGGTGATGGACTGATTCCAAACTCACATTTCATTTGAAATATCACCCTGTTACACCTCAGAAAGATTACATTTCCTTGCTTGTCATTGCCATGGGTGGGACCCCTATGCAAGCTAAACTGCTCGCTCAAAATCGTAAAATAATCCTAAAATAGAACTCATTAAACTGTAATGAGTGTAGCTGTGCAGGGCACAGTGTTGTTACTTACTCAAGAAGAGTCATTTGTGTGTTATGTTCATTAAAATGGGAAGGACAAAGCAGTATCTGCATGGCACAATGCGTTTTTTGACAGATGGTCGTTTAGACATCCCACCAATGAAATTCTCACTCTTTGGTAGGCATATACAGTGGGGAGAACAAGTATTTGATACACTGCCGATTTTGCAGGTTTTCCTACTTACAAAGCATGTAGAGGTCTGTAATTTTTTATCATAGGTACACTTCAACTGTGAGAGGCGGAATCTAAAACAAAATCCAGAAAATCACATTGTATGATTTTTAAGTAATTAATTTGCATTTTATTGCATGACATAAGTATTTGATACATCAAATACTAATGTTACTAATTGTCAGTGTTACTAATCAACCCTGATGAAGACAGCTTGGCTGTCGAAACATTGGTATTACATTTTTGCATCTGAGCCCCTAGTGTGCGGCTTTCTTTCATTTTCAAGTTTCTACTCCGCTAGCCAGCACCTCGTCTTTATAGGTGTGCGTTTCTTTTTCTTCACTTAATCGTCAGTGTACCAAATACTTGTTCTCCCCACTGTATGTTGCCGTGGTGATATCTGATGCGTTATGTTAGGCCATTCAATGTCAGCGGCTACTTTCATCATCGCGTCACCCACATCCATCCACCCACCCACCTCACACAATACACAGAGACGAAAAAAACATCAGTGACCCATTTCCTTCTGTAAGGATGAATGGACTATCGGGCAGATTATTATGAATTACATTTGACATTTTAGTCATTTATCAGATGCTCTTATCAAGAGAGACTTACAGAAGGGAGTGCCTACATTTTCGTATTTTTTTTTTCGTATGAATCAGCTTATGGTCAATTTCATACTATCATTAGCTCAGGGCCAACGGTCCTGAGCCCAGCTGTCCAATAACGTTGAGCTCATCTCAACCTTCCTACCCAGTGAGTGATGTCATGTTTGATATCACGTCTCAAACACGGGTGCTTTTACCCTTTTGGGAAAAATCTGTCAGTTCCATCATCAGTTAATTAATGTTTTTCTGTTGAACGAGCCTACATTAATGATTAAATTAAAGAGCTTTTAAACGTCAAAAGTATAATCAGTCAATGGGGGTGTTTGGTAGGGATGGGGGGGATAAATCGATACAGTTGAGTGTCGCAATATTATTTTTTACTATAATATATAGACTCTGACTCCAACTATGAATTCTCTAAAAGAATGAAGGTTAAATTAAGCTACTGCTAGTCAGCTTTTCCTGTGCAAGAACTCCAGTATTTCTCCTTCTATAGCTTTTTCTCCATCTTCCTTTTAAAAAGGTAAGCCAACATTTTCAGCATTTTTATTACCATGACTGAAAAAAATCTCTCGTCACTCTGCCTCAGACATATAGTGAGCAATATGTTTGTGACATTAAATTGCAGTATCAAATTGCAATACATGATGGAACTTCCATCAGGAGCTAGCCCCGAGCTAGGCCCATATACCCGCTAATTCTGAGGCTACAATACCTCCTTTGCCAATTGGCCTAGACCTTTTATTGTCGACACGGAGCCCCGCCGATCCATCACGACTGGACTGCCGATGTGATTGCCCGATGTAGTCTCAACAGGCTATTCTGTCACGATGTCGCCAGAGAACCATCTACTAGCCCCGGGCCTGCTAGCTTTTCTGAACGCCGTGTCCCCTGCTCGCCTAGCGTATTAGTGACTACCAAACGGCACCCTGACTCACCTATTGCTGCTCTTTTGACCCTATGATCACTCGGCTACATAGTTGATGCCCCCTGGACTGTTTCAATAACACAGTACCTCATGTTGTTTACCTGTCGGCCCCAGCCTCGAAATCAGGTCCTGTATGTACCTAACTGACCCGCTCTGCCCATTCATCCCCATTTACCTGTTGTCTTAGCTCTCCTGATCAACAGCTGTGATTGCTCATTCTCTCTAATGTCAATATGCCTTGTCTACTGCTGCCGTGGCTAGTTCTTATTGTTTTATTACACTGTAGAGCCCTCAGTCCTGTTCAAAATGCCTTAAATAGCTCTTTTGTCCCACCCCACACACATGCAGAGACCTCACCTGGCTTAACTAGTGCCGCCAGAGACAAAACCTCAAATCGTCACTCAACGCCTAGGTTTACCTCCACTGTACTCACATCTTACCATACCCTTGTCTGTACATTATGCCTTGAATCTATTCTACCATGCCCAGAAATCTGCTCATTTTATTCTCTGTCCTCAACGCACTAGACGACCAGTTCTTATAGCCTTTAGCCGTACCCTCATCCTACTCCTCCTCTGTTCCTCTGGTGATGTAGAGGTTAACCCAGGACCTGTAGCCCCCAGATCCAATCATATTCCCCAGGTGCTATCATTTGTTGACTTCTGTAACCATAAAAGCCTTGGTTTCATGCATGTTATCAGAAGCCTCCTCCCTAAGTTTACTTTATTCACTGCTTTAGCACACTCCACCAACCCTGATGTCCTATCCGCGTCTGAATCCTGGCTTAGGAAGACCACCAAAAATTCTGAAATGTCTATCCCCAACTACAACATTTTCCGCCAAGATAGAACTGCCAATGGGGGTGGAGTACTTTCCTCACCATCTTAAATGTAAGCATGCCCCATTCAAAAAATGTAGAACTAAGAACACATATAGCCCTTAGTTCCCCTAGACTTGACTGTCCTTGACCAGCACAAAAACATCCTGTGGCAAACTGCATTAGCACAGAATAGCCCCCCGCGCTATGCACATTTTCAGGGAAGTTAGGAAACAATATACATGGTCAGTTAGGAAAGCAAAGGCTAGCTTTTTCAAACATACATTTTTCATTCTGTAGTACGAACTCCAAAAGGTTTTGGGACATGGAGAATAAGAGTGCCTCCTCCCAGCTGCCCACTGCACTGAGACTAGGAAAAACCGTCACCACCGATAAATCTACGATAGTCGAGAATTTCAATAAGCATTTTTCTATGGCTGGCCATGCTTTCCACCTGGCTACCCCTACCCCGGTCAACAGCTCTGCACCCCCCACAACAACTTGCCCATGCCTCCCCTATTTCTCCTTCACCCAAATCCAGATAGCTGATGTTCTGAAAGAACTGCAAAATATCGACCCCTACAAATCAGCTCTACTAGACAATCTGGAACCTCTCTTTCTAAAATGATCCACCGCAATTGTTGCAAGCCCTATTACTAGCCTGTTCAACCTCTTTCGTATCGTCTGAGATCCCTAAAGATTGGAAAGCTGCGGTGGTCATTTCCCTCTTCAAAGGGGGAGACACTAGACCCAAACTGTTACTGACTTATATCTATCCCACCCTCCCTTTTCTAATGTCTTCGAAAGCCAAGTGAACAAACAGATCACTGACCATTTTGGAACCCTCCGTACCTGCTCCGCTAGGCAATCTGGTTTCCGAGCTGGTCATGGGTGCACCTCAGCCATGCTCAAGGTCCTAAACAATATCATAACTGCCATCGATAAAAGACAATACTGTGCATCCGTCTTCATCGACCTGGTCAAGGCTTTCGACCCACCCGTAGCACGCTCTCCAGCAGGTATATTTCACTGGTCATCCCCAAAGCCAACTCCTACTTTGGCCGCATTTCCTTCCAGTTCTCTGCTGCCAATGACTGGAATGAATTGCAAAAATCACTGAAGCTGGAGTCTTATCTCCCTCACTAACTTTAAGCATCAGCTGTCAGAGCAGCTTACTGATCATTGCACCTGTACACAGCCCATCTGTAAATATCCCACCCAACTACCGCATCCCCATATTGTTATTTATTTTTTGCTCCTTTGCACCCCAGTATCTCTATTTGCACATTCATCTTCTGCACATCTATCACTCCAGTGTTTAATTGCTCAATTGTAATTATTTCACCACTATGGCCTATTTATTGCCTTACCTCCCTAATCTTACTACATTTGCACATACTGTATATATACATTTCTATTGTGTTATTGACTGTACGTTTGTTTATCCCATGTGTTGTTTGTGTTGTTTGTCACACTGCTTTGCTTGATCTTGGCCAGGTCACAGTTGTAACTGAGAACTTGTTCTCAACTGGCCTACCTGCTTAAATAAATGTAAAATAAAAATAAAACGTATAGAATTGTGATACATATAGAATGGCAATACATACTGTACCATATCGACACCTAAGTAACGTGATAATGTCGCGTTGTGAGATCCTGGCAATTCCATGCCCTAGTGTTTGGGTGGTCATTCTGATGCTGGTTAGCCCTCTGTGGTTTGTCCTGTCCACTCAGTAGAATAAACCGGATTAAGCCAAAGCCTTAGAGAGCCTTTGTGTTCGCTGATGGATGACATTTGTTTGACGTAGCCATTTTAACTTCTAACCGTTGGCTGTATAACACACCTAATCAAAAATGGGACCGTGTCAAACACTTTTGCTCTCAGACACTGGACATTATATCAGTGTTGATGTCTACTGTGTATGAAGTCATTCATCTTAGCCTATAGGCTGGCGTGTTGTTTTATAAACATGAAGATAAAACCTTTGGCTCTGACGTTGCTTGACTCATAGAAAGAAAATAGTAATTCTTCTATTTCTATGGCTTGATGTCTGTAAGGTCTTGGGTGGCTTTGTACTGTAGGTAGTGAATACAACACGTAAGATAAAAACATTATCACCTTTTTTGTTTGATTCATTTGAGTTTCATGTTTATCTCAAGAATTGTCCATATGACCTATGGTTAAAAGCCTAACTTAAAGGCCTACATTTTATATTTTTGAGGTCCATGCTCAGAGTGTTTTGTCTTTTCATAGATGGTCGACCTTTACCTGAAACAGTTTTCAGAAGAGGTTTAATCTGCCGTTATTCCATTTGCTCTATACATAAGGTCAGAGATCATGGCATAAGGACGTCGTCATTGGCGCCATAAAATTTGAAAAACGGATCTAACAAAGTGGATATTTGTCCAATCCGTAGTTATTTTTGTGTCCTAACAGGCCCACAATTTGGTTACTAAAATCTGATCGACATATACTGTATATTTGGTTGTTTTCGATGCATAATATTTAGAAGTTGTCCTTTGTCAGGTTTTTATTTATTCATTTGCTAATGGTTAGCTCTCGCTTGGATAAGGTGGTAGCTAGCCAAATAGAAATCGGTGGTGGAAGTTGAAGTCATTTTTTACTGTAATGTCGTTAATTGGTGATTATGAAACATAACATGCATTGAGGTTGACATCCTAACAAGCCTCATACTTAGATGTGTACCCCAACATAGTGTTGAATACACATGAATAAATGTAGGCTAATTATACGGGCTGCACTGAGAGATATTCTGGATCTATCTCCGACGGGGGGTGCATGGTGTTTCCATGGTTTTCGTTGAACTCTTACCTGTGTTTTGCATATACAGTTGCTGCCTCAATGCTGTGTGGTCCACCGATAAGGACAAGTAGAGGCTCATTTAACAATAACACACCACACTGTTTTCAGTCAGGTTGGGTCTGAGAGCTGCTACTTTACTGAGAAAAAAAAGCAGAATGCGATGCTGCCGCAATTGAACAGAACAAAGATGATTAAGAGGTGAGTTGTTTTCTCTGTGTCTCGCTCTCCGAATCCCGAAATTGCACCCCACCTATTGTTCCTGTCTGTTGCGGTGTGTGGGTGGGGAGGAAAGAGGGGGCTTTAAATGGCGAGTCATGTACTTTAACGACATCAGGTAATTAACCTCCGCCTTGCCGTAGTCAATTTGTCACAGATTTTGAAATTACAGCAGAGAAAATAGGCGCGCCATTAAAATTCAGCTGCGGCTGCAATCAACTTTTGCCCGACTCTTCTCCTCCTCCACCGCATAATGGAATTAGAAAAGACAGAGGAAGAAAAAAAAGGGAAGACAGACTTTTTTTTGAACGGTGTCAGAAGCACAGAATAACGAGGCCTTTAACGTTCCTGGCATGGGCTTACCTAGACAACAGGACAGTGATGGGGAAACCCAGGCTAGGGCCTGCCTGTCCTGGCCACCTGTCCCGGGGTTGATGAGGATGTATGGGGCTCTGTCAGACTCAGCCGGCCTGCTGGGTACCAGAAGAAATAACAGGAGAGCCCAGCCCAGAAAGGCTCACAGTGGTAAGGCAGGCAACTAAATACAGGTTTCAATTGGTTCCCGTTTCTGCAAGGCACACTCTATGAGAGAGCTGAGACCAGAGTGGGGAGGAGGAAAGTGTATGAAGAGAGTTTGCAACTGCTAGATAAGGTGTCAAATCAAAGACTGATGTCATATTTTTAAATATGTATTTGTGTTGCTGTCTTTGTTTTACCTTAGGTCAGTATGTGCTTAGAGACAATATCCGGGTTTCTGTCCAACCTTTTTCTGTGAGTAACACGTTGGATAATAAAAACATGTCATGACAGGCCTAATGGAAACAGCAAATTTGTCGAAAAAAATGAAATATGCTAGACAAGGTGGGATCTTTTTTTATTTATAAAATGTATTGTGTGAAATGTAGGTAGAAACACTTTTTTTTTTGTGCAAATATTTCTATAATAACCATCATATTGAAGTAAACTTGGAGTCACTCGATGACATGCTGTGTGGTCCTCCCATTACTAAAGCATGCAGATTACTAGGCTACAGATGAAATAAGTTACGTTGAACTTCACCATGTGGTGAAAGTGCAAGGCGATGACCTTGATGCTCATTTCCAATACATTTAGATGGTCTTATTCTGGGTACATGATGATCGACGCTTGGTTGCCATTTGACAAATTCAAATCTAGCTATTTTGTTCATGAAAATCTCATCATGTAGGCTGTGCCCGCAAGTAGTCTATGTATCTGCAAGCTGTTGGCTGAGGTGTACGTGCCAGTACCAGAGGGGGCACATTCGCTATGTAACACATTGTTAGTGAGACAACCGTCAGTAGAGTTGAAAATGCGATGGAAACCCATTTTAACTTGTATTTTTATTCAGTACATGGGGATTTAACGGCAAAAGTTATTTTTATGTGGACTCTTGTCATCACGCACAGATTTTTTATCCACAACAAGTTAATTTGATGGAAACACATTTCTGGTGGGAAAATGCACATATTTTATTTGTACAGATTTTTGAATATTCACATGATAATCTGTCAATTGGATGGAAACCGAGCTAAAAATGAATGGCACGATAGAATTAGCGTCTTTAATGACATTTTCAGTGGAGTGGATGGACTAAACACAAAAAGTATTCAATATAAACAATACTTTTTGAGTATTACACTCATGTGATTTAGTAGTATGCATTTAGTATTAGGCATGCTCATTTGACTGCGGTCTTTCTCTCTGGCAGTGTCATCTTCACATTAATCAGAGCGTCGACTTGGTGTTTTATCAACACAGCATTGTGACAGTGCTGAGTGGAAGCGAGAGGACCACATCATGTTTCGAGAAGTCAGTGGAGGTCACATGTTGAATCCAATGCTTCCCATTGGATATCCAATGCTGGATATCCTTTGGGTGGTGACACACTCAAACTGGGGCGCCTGGCACCTACTACCATACCCTGTTCAAAAGCACTTAAATATAAAGAGATCAAAACTTTCACCTGGTCAGTCTATGGCATGGAAAGATCAGGTGTTCCTAATGTTCTGTATATTGAGTTGTAATATTTTTGTATCACAGCTGATATATCCCCCCCCCCACACACACACAACATTGATTCCAAGTCAACCATTATGGTGCTGGCTATAAGGCCTTATGCATACACTGAGACACACGTACATCGGGGATAGGACTATTTATCCATCCTCACAAAGCCGATTTGGGAGACGTGGTTGTGTCTGAGGAAAATGTAATGCATTATCAGGCCTGTGGTAGAATCCAATCTCCTGTCTGATAAGCCTGCATTGTGAACTGTTGTGGAGACCCTAATCCATGTCCAACTTTCAGAGCTGTTGAGCACGTTCTGCCATCTTGAAAGCCACCTTATTGGCTTTTTCTCAGTTTCAAGAGAGTCATGTTGTATCGAGTAAATGCATTGTGGATTAAGAGGAGAAGCAGCGTGTAAATCCAGTCTCCAGTGGAGGGAGCCTGAGGCTCAGTTAGTGATCCTGAAGTTAGGCTATTGTCCACGCATTCCCTGCCCTGAGAGGAGTGTATTTTTGTGGTTTACTGTAACTTACACACTCTCATGTTCCTGCCTGACTGGAATTGTGTTTAGTAGCAGATATGGGTTGAAATACTATTTGAAAGGTTTCAAATACTTTGAGTGTTTGCTTTAGCCTGCCTGGGAGTGCCAAATGGGCAGGGTTTGCAGTTTGGGGCCTTTTTTTATTGGTTCATTAAGCCAGGTTAGTGCAATCGAGCACAGATAAAGTATCTGAAATGATCTCAAATAGTATTGAACCCAGGTTTGTTCAGTATCTTTCCCTAATGTTAAGGGGGTTGTAAGTAGCTCCTTATCATTTGTTCTAAACCTGTTTGTTCATGCTTGGGTAGCCGCAGAAGCGCTACCCTTCCTGTACTTGCTCTCCCCCATGTTACGCAATCATTCCCCATAGTAACATTCATGTTCACTGCTCTCCGAAACAAGGAAGTAAAACACCCCACAACATTCCTTTAAGGTAAAGCGAGTATCTCCGGATATTACTGCTAGAACGCAAATACATTCCACATTTGGAGACCTACGCAGGGACAAATGCAGCATATATATTTATTTCGTATTTAACTTTAATTTTTTACAGAGAAGAACGGATTCTTATTTGCAATGACGACCTGTCGAACACAGCAGACAAGCACAGCAGAAAGTCTTTGACTAGGTAATATTCATGAGACTAGGGTGCCTTGCAGTTGTACAGATGCGTGTTGTTTGATGCTGATACTTGTTTTCACCATTAATGTCACAGCACCACTGACATTTTATCCTATTACATTTTGTGCATGAATATACTTTTGAACACTAATTTGTTTTGCGCATAATTAAAGTGTGATACATGCTGTTAAATTACCAGCTCTTTGTATAATTATTAATTGTAATATTAAATTGTCAATACGCTGAGGGCTGTCATTTTCCCTGATCTCAAGTAATTGCATGTTGGTACTCTGATAAAACACCCTTATAGTTTCAGTTCAATGTGATCCTTCTTTGTCTATTTCCTGACACTGATTTTTATATCTGTGGCCAGCAATATTGCTTTACTCTCTGTTTGAAATGTATTTATCGGGATGCGGATTTAGAAGTTGTACGATCCCTCAGTAAGACTACATCCTTTTCGTCGAGGCCATGCTTTTTGTTTGGTATTGATGAGCTATAGGCTAGAAGTATCCCTTGGGAATAGAGTATTGTTGTTTTTATTGTTTTAAGAACAATGTCAAATTCCTAGGTGGCCACATTACTTGCCATGTCATGGGTGCTTAAGACGTTTGGCTAATTACCCTATACACTAGTTTGGTTGCAGGTGGTTTGAAATAAGTCTATTGAGCAATCATACTTAATGTGAGTAGGTCTGTGCGATTATTGTGAACATTTGCAGTGTGAGCACATCCTGCTGTTTGAGAAGAAATCTGTGGGATGGAGTCTCCAAGTCCCCGTTCACCATTCCTCTCGGGGATGAACACAAACGCTTAAGGGCACAGCTATCAGAGAGGAAACGGATAAGACCGTGACCTTTGACTCTCTAAGAAATTTCTCCAAGTCATGAGAGGTTCCAATCACTACACTCCAAATCCCCCCCCCCCAGACTATAAGAGCTTAGAAAGCTTTTGGAAACTACAAATGGAAAAAAGGAGAACCAGCTCATCTTTTATATACATCCATTCGAAAGCCCATCCAATTGATATTAGATAAAGACATTTTCAAAAGGTAGCATTTCAAGAAATATCAGACTGATAGGCCTAACCTTGGAGACATAGATTGGCATGCTTTATATGAAGAACCTCTTTGAATATAGAGAACAGACAGATTCCGGTTGAGATTGCATTCTCTCCCAGTCGACCTGTTTCTGCAGCAAGAGTAGGTATTATGCTGCTAGATTTAGCATTAACCTCCGCCTCAGCCCTCCTCAAAAAGGTGAATTGTATTCCCCCGCCATTGTGGTGCGAGTGGCTGGTCTTATCTCGTGCTGTGTAGCAGAGGCAGCGAAGCCCCAGGGGCCCATACTGCTGTGCTGCTACCCTCCATCTGTCCTCTCCCCCTGGGATGCTCTTCTCAACAAGATGGAAATATTATCCCTCTATTATGATAAGCAGGTGCAAAGTCACGTCGTTAGAATCTGCCTGCGGATGTTGACAAGAAGGCTAGGCCGCCGCTCATGTGGCTGCATAGCCCACTTTGTAGAAATAAAATAGTTTTCAAAGTCCTCCACGGTTTGTGATAAAAAGCAGTCCGAGAAGCGAGGAGGGGTGCTATCTTTTTGGGAGGAAATGGGGGAAGAAATGTGACTGGAAAGGGGATTTCAAAATGCTTTGAATGGTGAGTAATGGGAAATTAATACAGTATATTGTAAAGTTAATGTACCACCAGTGCTCAGATAATGGTACATTTTAATAGGAATTAATGGAACGGAATGTGTAAGACACTATTGACTTCAAGGTATACTTAAAAAGAACACAATTTCAGTCCAGCTGAGTCACCATAATATCTTGAACACACCATGAGCTTGGTTCCCGGAAACAGCTTCTTTAGACGGACAATTTTCTATATTTCTAATGTATATTTGTTGTTGACGTTTGTGCATGTGCGCTTGTGTGTGTTTGCACGTGCGTTTTTGTGTTTTGTGTGCGCATTTACACTGAGTGTACAAAACATTAAGGACACCTGCTCTTTCCATGACGTCGACTTACCAGGTGAATCCAGGTGAAAGCTATTTCTGTTCCCTTATTGATGCCACTTGTTAAATCCACTTCAATCAGTGTAGATGAAAGGGAGGAGACAGGTTAAATAAGGATTTTTAAGCTTTGAGACAATTGAGACGTTGATTGTGTATTTGTGCCATTCAAAGGGTGAATGGGCAAGACACAATATTTAAGGGCCTTTGAACAGGGTATAGTAGTAGGTGCCAGCCAACTTGACACAACTGTGGGAAGCATTGGAGTCAACATAGGCCAGCATCCCTGTGGAGTGCTTTTGACACCTTGTAGAGTCCACGCCCCGATGAATTGAGGCTGTTCTGAGGGCAAAAGTGGGAGGTGCAACTCAATATTAGGAAGGTGTTCTTAATGTTTTGGGGTCACTTAGAAAGGTTCTTGTTTTTGAAAGAAAAACACTTTTTTTTGTCCATTAAAATAACATAAAATTGATCAGAAATACAGTGTAGACATTAATGTTGTAAATGACTATTGTAGCTGGAAACGGCAGATATCTACATAGGTGTACAGAGGCTCATTATCAGCAACCATCACTTCTGTGTTCAAATGGCACGTTGAGTTAGCTAATCCAAGTTTATCATTTTAAAAGGCTAATTGATCATTAGAAAACCCTTTTGCTAAGCCCTTTCTTCTGAAACTCGTCAGTCTATTCTTGTTCTGAAAATTGAAGGCTATTCCATGTGAGAAATTGCCAAGAAATGGAATATCTTGTACACCACTGTGTGCTACTCCCTTCACAGAACAGCACAACTGGCTCTAATCAGAATAGAAAGAGTGGGAGGCCCCGGTGCACAACTGAACAGTAGTGTGCGTGATGGCGTGTGGGTGTGTAAGTGTTTAGAGGAGAGGGAGGTTAATGCATTTAGCAGTGTTTTTTTTGCTAATATGTACGTCCCCAAAATTCTGCAAATGTGCCTGACTTTTGTGTGCTTGCGATAATTCAGGTAAGGCTCTAAACAAATATCAGATTTGGCTCCATGTGGCTGATAATGAAAAGCCTCTGTTCTGTTGCCATGGTATCTCCGCTCACCTCTTTCTGTTTTGTGCCCTCTCTCTCTCTCTTTTAAAGCCTTTGTCAGCAGAACCAGAAGCAGAACAGACCATAGAACCAGCACCCATTGGTGAGACCATGGCAGAACCCGAATCACAAGACGAGGTCTTTGGTAAGGAGTTTCTTTTTATTTTTGTCGTTTTTGTGATTTTTGGTGAAGAACATAAGCAGACACAAAGCAAATTCTGCCATAATACATACAGTTACAAACGATGGAAAGGGTTGTCGTGATTAAATGATACTTTTTTTCTCCTATGCTACAATACTGTTGCATCATAATGATTTCAAGGTTGTAATAAAAGGTGTTCCCTAAATGCCTGATCTGAAAGCCCCTCACCCGAAAGATCTCTGAAACATTGCTTCAAGTGGAATAAAATAGGTGCCGGTACTCTAGGGTGCCAATATTTTGCATGTGTTTCTGGTACTAAAGTGGAACTTTTGAGTTGCTGGTACTCTATACCAGTCAGCAACGGCCCACTTCAAGCAGTTACCTTAAAGGATTTAGACAGTGTGAACCTTTTTCAGCGGCAAGAAAAAGAAAACTGTGCTTCTTTAACACAAACGCAGACCATCTCTCAATGCGGAGTATCTTTCAGTTCAGGGTCCGGGTCCGGGTGATGACAAGGTATCCGTGGCCCAGGGATTCATTGCTAATGGTGATGGGTGTGACCCAACCTGGTAATGGAAAGAGTGCTACAACCCCTGTTCCCTCCCTCCGCACACTGTCAACCTGTAAAATGAGGCTGTGTTTCATCTACCTCTACTCCTCTAGGCTACTTGGACTGTCTGATCTAATATTAAATTGAGAGCTTTGCACATTTTGAATTCACTGTGGATGCATCCCAGGGTATGACTCGACAAAATAAGAAATGTCGGAATACAAGAAATGTATAAAAAGATGATTGTGCCCTGACTGTAGTACTCCAACCTAACAGGTGAGGGCAGAATCCATTGTGTTCTAGCAGAGCCACAGAAAGCTGACTGAGAGTCCTAGCTGGTTGACCACACTGATTTCTCTACAGTGGTGGTGATGGCTACCAGTAAGGAGGCAAACGGTGCACTTTAGAAATGCTGATGTTAGTTAGTTTCATATTTTACATGCAGTTGAGGTTTCCCATGAAGTGTTCTAAATCAAATTATTTGGACATACAGTACCAGTCAAAAGTTTGGACACCTATTTATTTTTCTTTATTTTTACTATTTTCTACATTGTATAATAATAGTGAAGACATCACAACTATGAAATAACACATGGAATCATGTAGTACATTTTTTTTTAAACAAATTAAAATATATGTTAGATTCTGCAAAGTAGCCACCCTTTTCCTCTGACAGCTTTACACACTCTTGGTATTCTCTCAACCAGCTTCACCTGGAATACTTGGAAGGATTTCCCATATATGCTGAGCACTTTTTGGCTGCTTTTCCTTCGCTCTGTGATCCAACTCATCCCAAGCCACCTCAATTTGGATGAGCTCGGGTGATTGTGGAGGCCAGGTCATCTGATGCATCACTCCATCACTCTCCGTCTTGGTCAAATAGCCCTTTCACAGCCTGGAGGTGTGTTGGGTCATTGTCCTGTTGAAAAACAAATGATAGCCCCACTAAGCGCAAACAGGATGCGATGGCGTATCGCTGCAGAATAATGTGGTAGCCATGCTGGTTATGTTTGCCTTGAATTCTAAATGGATCACTGACAGTGTCACCAGCAAAGCACCATCACACCTCCTCCTCCATGCTTCACGGTGGGAACCACACATGGAGATCATCCGTTCACCTACAAGACACGGCGGTTGCAACCAAAAATCTCCAATTTGGACTGATCAGACCAAAGGACAGATTTCCACCGATCTAATGTCCATTGCTCATGTTTCTTGGTCCAAGCAAGTCTCTTCTTCTTATTGGTGTCTTTTAGTTGTGGTTTCTTTCGAGCAATTAGACCATGAAGGCCTGATTCACGCAGTCTCCTCTGAACAGTTGAGGCTGAGGCGGGTCTGTTACTTGAACGTATTTTTATTTGGGGTGCAGTTTCTGAGGCTGGTAACTGTACTGAACGTATCCTTACTGTGGCTCTCGAGTGGCGCAGTGGTCTAAGGCACTGCTTCTCAGTACTACAGACACCCTGGTTCGATTCGAGCTGTATCACAACCGGCCGTGATTGGGAGTACCATCGGACGGCGCACAATTGGCCCAGTTTCGTCCGGGTTTAGTCGGTGTAGGGCGTCATTGTAAATAAAGAATTTGTTCTTAACTGACTTGCCTAGTTAAATAAAGGGTACATTTGTATTATCCTCTGCAGCAGAGGTAACGCTGGGCCTTCTTTACCTGTAGCGGTCCAGTTGTGCCAGTTTCATCATAGCGATTGTTTTTGCGACTGCGCTAGAATAAACTTTCAAAGTTCTTGACATTTTCCGGATTGACTGACTTTCCTGTCTTAAAGTAATGATGGACTCTCGTTTCTCTTTGCTTGTTTGAGCTGTTCTTGCCATAATATGGACGTGGTCTTTTTCCAAATAGGGCTTTCTTCTGTATTACCACCCTACATTGCCACAACACAACTGAATGGCTCAAACGCATTAAGAAGGAAGAAATTCCCCAAATTAACTTTTAATGCACACCTGTTAATTGAAATGCAGTCCAGGTCACTACCTCATGAAGGTGGTTGAGAGAATACCAACAGTGTGCAAAGCTGTCATCAAGGTAAAAGAATGGCTATTTTGAACAATCTCAAATATAAGATATATTTTGATGGAACCCCTTTTATCCCTAATACAACGGCTGCGCCTAACAATCAAAGCAAAAATGCGAATTTAAGGTATCTACAAAGTATTTGAGCATAAGCTTAACCAGACACATTCATATAAAATATCAACATCTAATTGATAATCTCACCAATCCTAAATCAAAAGCCTCAGCCACACCAGAGACTCTGTGGATTGAACAGCAAACGGTCATTCTCTCCCCTTTTCACCTATATCAGCTCTGATTAAAAGAGCTGAGGTCTGGCTGTTGCACCCGGGGCGTTGGAGTAATGTTCTTTGTGTTCCTGCACATGAGCACAACCCTGGAACACAGTATCGACTGGGAGCCGAACAACAAACAAGCAGCTCGTTGCCGACCCCTGTGGCGCACCACTGCCTCTGATCACTGATCAGACATGGAGGCACATGGAGACACAAAGACAACACTAATTAATGGGGAGCAGTGTGAAGGAGGCAGGGGACAGAGAAGGCCGCTGCCTGTTATTCCTTAATGGTAATGATGACCCTAGTGCTTGTCATGTGGCACAGAGCAAAGGAAGGCCTTAGGACTTTCGTCACTTCTGCATTGAGAGAGGGAAGGGAAGATAAGGGAGGGAGGGGAGAGAGGAAAGGTAGAGAACACTGAAAGAGAATCAGGTAAGAGAGATGTGTACGTTAGAGAGGGAAGAGAGATGGGGCAGGGAGACCGAGGGAGGGAAGAGAGCGAGGGGCTAGGAATGAGGGAAGGAAGAGCAAGAAAGCGGGGAGACTGAGAGAGGGGGGATGGAAGGGGGACAGGGGGAAGGTAGAGAGTGCCCCCAAGTAGCAGAACAAGAGATGAAAGCTCAGTGTGCCCTGGTTACCATGAGCACCAGATCAATAGAAAATACATTTTCTCTGTGTCTCTCACAGCCTGTTTGCACGATGGAGTGATCTGGTCGGGGTGTGTGTGTGGAGGAGAGGTAATGGACAGAGGGAGGTATTCAGGGTTGGGGAACAAGGTTAACTACAGGTCAAGAAGCATGAGATGTAGCATGTAACTGGGATTATTGACTGGTCTAGTGTGTGTTTGTGTGTGTGCGTGTGCGTGCACGTTCTTGCTTACATGTGTACATTTTGTGCGTCTGCATGCGGGTGAGTCTGTGTGCCGTTACGGGCAGGTATTCCTTCATCCTCAATAATGCACCTTGTTATCAGCAGTGGATGTCACAGTGCAGAGCATTTAGATTGATCCATAACTAGATTTCCTCCTGCAGCCAATCCATGTCCCACGAGTTAAACACTTGCCATTGATCAATGCTGAGTGGTCCTAGGCTCTCCAATTGAAAATCAGTTGTTTCAAACCCCCACCTAAAGGAAACCCTGTTTTTAACCTGGCGAGATCAGATATAATATCACCTGATCATAGAATAACATGCAAACAACCTATACACAACTTGTCATTTATTAAACAGAAATGTTTGTCTGTCGGTGTACCTTGCTGATTCTGAGATAGAGGGGAAACCTATTTTAGAAGGCACAAAATGGTCACTGGTGACGTTCGGCAAGGAACGCCAGTGACAAATGATGATTTTATGAAGGTGGTGCATGAGGTGGCAGAAGGGATTAGGTGGGGATGATACCCTTTTGTGTATACTGTACAACGTTGAAAATGGAGAAACTCTTCCTTTAGCTGGAACGTTAGCCTGGCTCAGGTTCTGCTATAAAGTGTTAAGGGATTTGAGAGAGTTCCGATGCAGGTGAAAGTCGTTGATCTCATTAAG
The DNA here is from genome assembly GCF_023373465.1 of Oncorhynchus keta. Taxonomy (NCBI): domain Eukaryota; kingdom Metazoa; phylum Chordata; class Actinopteri; order Salmoniformes; family Salmonidae; genus Oncorhynchus; species Oncorhynchus keta. Next base: position 4,235,697 of record NC_068451.1, read on the forward strand.
AAGAGAGACACTTACCTGGCACATCGAATACAATTATTATCCCTGCAGCCCGTATCAGAATTTTATAGGGATGTAATTTCAAAGTTGTTCTTATACAACCCACCTGGCTGCAACCTAATATAGAGAAAATCACTGGATTGGCTTTTTGATACATTAAGATGAGCAAAACCGGCCGAAGGACAGAGGAAGAGCTTTTGAGGCTTGATCTTTTTTGTTGCTGTTGCACTGACCGCTCTTTTTGAGATGTTATGTCAATGAGATAAATTATTATTACTGTTGTTGTTTATTATTATTCTTAGAAGTGTGGGCTTTTATTAGGGCACGATGCAACAGGTATGTAACATTCAGGGTTGGTGGATGCTGATCTCGAGTCAGTCTGTAGTCCAGGCTCTTTTACTGTGTGCTATTTTATCAGGCGTGGTTAATATTTAACCATTCTTAACAGGCTGTTAGCACGCTGTTATTTTGTCAAATACCTCTTTCTAGAACTCTCATCAACTTCGAGAGGAAAGAACATTCATTATTGCTCTCAACTTCCTGTGGGGTAAGCACGCTGACCGAAACCATTGCTTGGAACAGACAGTATAAAAAAAATATGGAATTTCCCACCAAATTGCCACGGTTAAAGTGGTTTATGAGAGCCAGCTTAGTGGTCTGTTCTGTTTGAGTTGTCATCAGCGAACCGCTCTGATCGCCGAGGCCTCTCGAGCGTTAAAGGTCTCCAATGTATCCACGCTGCACTTTCTGTTAACAGACTTTGCACTCGTTTTCCAGTCCCGAGCAAACACACCCGGTCAGCATTGTCTGCTGTTAAAAGGCCATTATGCCTCCATTACCTTGGTCTGCTCCGGGGCCTACACTCAGGCTGCAGCCACAGTCCCCTTGGTATGTCTGTGTCCGCCCTGGCTCCAGATCCTCCTGACCTGTCTGGCTACCTTAGCTGACCCTCTCCCCTGCCTTTCATTCTGTTCCCCCCTCCCCTTTCCCCGGAATAGAATTAAACAAACAGCAACTGGGACATTCTAATCAGGCTGTCTCGTGGTGCTGTCGCTGTGGTTCTCTTACACTGTCTAGGCTCTCTGAGAACATCCCATTTGCAGGTTAAATGTTTTCTCATGCTGGAGAACGTTTCAGACCATGTGGGTGTATTTTTCTATCAACTTGAACTTGCTCTTTAGGAAAGTGTGGCCAAAGTTTGTGGGACCGCCATTATGAAACCACAACTGTGTTCTCAAGCAGTCAACCTTTTTTAATGTCAAAATAGCTCAAAATGACTCGATTCAGATATTCAATTTGAATTCAAACGCAACTGGAAGGAATTGCTGAAGGTCTTGGATATAAAAGATTATACCGAGAAAAAAACAAATCTAAAGGGGAAAAAAAGAGAGGAAGAGACTTCTACCTTTTTAAAAAAAAAATTATGAACGACCAATCCTGTTCAAGATCTCCACCGTCTTGCCTCTTTCAGGAAAATGTCATGATTTCACCATAAGTCAATTATTACCTATTTCATGTTCGCGTCTTGGTTCTGATTGCATTTGGGACCTGGCCCGTCCTCTGCCTTTCTAATGGGTGTGTTGCTGCCTTGCCTATGCTGCAGCAGACTGCATTAGTCTGTCTCAGGGCTGATTGTGTTAGCGCTCTATGCTCTTCTGTTCTGGCTGAAGGAGAAGAGGATATGAGTGGGTGCTGCCGGTTTTTCAACCTGGCTCCCTTCCCTCCATCGCTCCATCCGCCGTTTGCTCGTTTGTCTGTTCGTTACTAACTCCATTGAGAAGCTCCAAGGGTCAGGATGTAAAATGGAGAGTGAATCACAACATGCCCGGGAATTTGATTTTCTTCTGGGCCTGTTTAAAAGTTGTATTTTCTTGTCTATCAGACAAGACTGAGAGGAATGTGTACTTTAGTAGTTTGTTTGCTGCTTGCACTTTAACAACAGACTGAGCGAGAATACCTCAGTTTTGTCTCGCTCTCTTTCTCTCTCCCGTCCTTTGTTCCTCTCTCTCTTTATATCTACCGTTAACTGAAAAAAAAAAAATGGAAACACTTGAGTGAATGAGTTATACAAAGTACAGTATATTGAAAGCAGGTGCTTCCACACAGGTGTGGTTCCTGAGTGAATTAATCAATTAACATCCCATCATGCTTAGGGTCATGTATAGAAATGCTTGACAGACCATTATTTTGACGATGGCCATGCCGATGCCCCCATCCACAGGGCACGAGTGGTGGTCACTGAATGGTTTGATGAGCATGGAAACGATGTAAGCCATATGCCTTGGCCATCTCAGTCACCAGATCTCAACCCAATTGGACACTTTATGGGAGATTCTGGAGCGACGCCTGAGACGGCGATTTCCACCACCATCAACAAAACCCCATATTATGGAATTTCTCATGGATGAACGGTGTCGATTCCCTACAATAGAGTTCCAGACACTGCAATGTGCATTTATCCCGCCCATCCTCTCTCCTGTAACTATTCTCCACGTCTTTGCTGTAAATGAGAATGTGTTCTCTGTTATTTTATCCTAAAATAAGGGTAAAATAAAACTATTCATTTTTTTTTACTATTGTGTATCATGGTGGTTTCATGATATCAGGGGGTCTTTTCAAACAGCTCTTACACTGAAAATGCATTATCATCATGTTCACAATTTCACAGTGTTGTTCCAACCTCATAGTGTGGAAATGTAAACACAGGAAAATTACATTTTTGACTGCACTGGGCCTTAGTGTTGAGCTTTTTGAGGTCTGTTCGGTTTCTGTTCGATTTATAAAAAATAATCATGGATTTCGGTTTCGATTATGTGGTTTGAATGCTGTAACAACACAGAATCAAACAATTAATACATGATAGTAGTGACTGCCCATTACTGCTTATCACTTATTAACCATCATTTATTCCCTTAGAAAATCACTATTTTGTAGCTCTTTAAAGTAAATAAGGCATACATTCGAATACCATCTATCAATCACTTAGACCATGCCCTTTCAGGTAGAGATGCGTCACGAAGCATCAGCTGCTCTATAATCCCCTCGTAATTGCACGTTCTTTTGCCTCTTCCATAGCAGGTGTAAAAGAAACACAAACCGGACAGGTGGATGCGCAATGGATTCAAGTCATTGTAGTTATTTACCATGTTTTATGCACTAAACTATGTTGAATATTGATTGACCTGTTGGAAACTACAACTCCCTACTACATTGCACAGTTCAGGCTGGATCTGATTTATCTCTAGAGAAACAGTGCAAAGTGCGCATTGAGCTTACTGAAAAAAAAACGGAATGAAATGGAGTTCAAATAATTGAACCGATTTTATAGGTCAATTAGTTAAAAAATTAAATTTTAAAAAGCAATATTCCGGTAAATTGCTCAGCTCTACTGGGCCTTTAATCAGGCTGTCTGTTTTCTAAGGTAAGTGTTTTTTTTTTTTTTTTACCTTCAAATGTGTTGGACATAATATCTGGCTCCTCGACATCCATTGTGTTTCACCTCAAACTGTAGATAAAAGAAATAATAACTGTAATTCCATTTTATTTTCAGTTCCAACCACAGGGGAAAGGTCAGTTAATAATCTGTTAACAGGTTTCCATTTATTTTGTGACATTATTATTTTGAAATGGAAGAACTGTTGAATTGGATATAAAACCATTTAAATGATAAGGATTCCTTTTGGCTGTGTGCTTTATACGGTCTTTGTTGTACTTACAGAATATATTTTCTTTCTTAGTCCAATGTCTATTCGGCAGGAATAATTTATACTTCATGCCTTTATTGGGAACAAATACAAAATAGGTAATCTGTCTATCTTTGTACAGCTATATGGTAGATTAGCTATAGCTATCAAGCATTTTTTTCATCAGTAGAAGTAGATCATCTATTTACTGTACATCTGTGTGCATGTGTATTGTCTCCCTATGTGCATTTAGCTACAGTCGTTCGCTGTGCCTTATGTCAGGCCGTATATAAAAGAGGCTGATGGCTCAGGCATTTGTCTCGGTGGCTGGGGCTACCACTAGCTGGTACAGCGGGCACTAGACCCTGGCACTGCCACAGCAGAGCTCCTGGCCACTCAAAAGCATTGATTGTTGAGAGCCACCATTCATCACTGGGCCAGTGTTCTCTGCTTTGACACCATTGTTCAGATTCTCTCACTGTCTCTTGTCTTTTCTCTCTTTTTTTTCTCACTCTGCCTCTTTCTCAATCTCACTGCCTCTCTCAATCTCACTGCCTCTCTCTCAATCTCACTGCCTCTCTCTCAATCTCACTGCCTCTCTCTCAATCTCACTGCCTCTCTCTCAATCTCACTGCCTCTCTCTCAATCTCACTGCCTCTCTCTCAATCTCACTGCCTCTCTCTCAATCTCACTCCCCATCTCTCATTCTCACTCCCCATCTCTCATTCTCACTGCCTCTCTCTCATTCTCACTGCCTCTCTCTCATTCTCACTGCCTCTCTCTCAATCTCACTGCCTCTCTCTCAATCTCACTGCCTCTCTCTCAATCTCACTGCCTCTCTCTCAATCTCACTGCCTCTCTCTCAATCTCACTGCCTCTCTCTCAATCTCACTGCCTCTCTCTCAATCTCACTGCCTCTCTCTCAATCTCACTCCCCCTCTCTCATTCTCACTGCCTCTCTCTCATTCTCACTGCCTCTCTCTCATTCTCACTGCCTCTCTCTCATTCTCACTCCCCCTCTCTCATTCTCACTCCCCCTCTCTCATTCTCACTCCCCCTCTCTCATTCTCACTCCCCCTCTCTCATTCTCACTCCCCCTCTCTCATTCTCACTCCCCCTCTCTCATTCTCACTCCCCCTCTCTCACTCCCCCTCTCTCATTCTCTCTCACTCCCCCTCTCTCATTCTCTCTCACTCCCTCTCTCTCATTCTCTCTCACTCCCTCTCTCTCATTCTCACTCCCTCTCTTTGTGCATGTGAGAATGGCTGAAGCAAATGTGAGAAGTGGTTCGACAGTGAACTTGCTAACCCATATAGTTGGTGCACTACTTTTGGCCAGAGTCTCCTATCAGGCAATAGAGTACCATTATGGGCACCTACTAGGTTGATATCCATCTGACCAACCGTGTGCTTCACTGGAGGGACTGGTCAATAGGCACTGTATAGGACCTGGGTCCACATAATGCTTCCACAGAGTGAGAGAGTGGCCAATAGAGAAATGTACACTATACATGAGAATGGTCAGCAATGTCTCGTGGAGTCATTCATTCCGTGATTGGACTACATGCACTGGGTGGGAGTTTGTGTGTGCATCGCATGTGTGTGAGTTAGTGGGTCCAGAGTCCCAGGGTCCACGTCATCATAGGGGCGGCAGCGTAGCCTAGTGGTTAGAGCGTTGGACTAGTAACCGGAAGGTTGCGAGTTCAAACCCCGAGCTGACAAGGTCAAATCTGTCGTTCTGCCCCTGAACAGGCAGTTAACCCACTGTTCCCAGGCCTCATGAAAATAAGAATATGTTCTTAACATTGCTGGTTAAATAAAGGTAAAAAAAAATAAAAAATCTTGCCTTGACCATCTGGCTGGACAATCGGGGAGTGTGTGAACAGCTGGTGATGGATAGACGATGGTTATTGTAGAGGAAAGAATGGACATCCATCACTCTGGGAAAGCATTTGGACCTAGTGTAGCCCACTGCTTCCCCAATCCCAAAATGGATTACAATGATTGACGTACAAATAGAACTGTAAATGCCTCCCAAAAACATATACAGTTTTCTGATGCTTCTTTCCTAACAAACTTGCCAGAGTGAGTCACAGATGGCTTTTTACGATTTGCTTTTTGAACTTTCCCTGAACCTGTGTGATAGGAAAGTGTCTTCTGGAAATTGAGTGAGCAGTGTTTTTCTGTCCTGTCGATACCAGTGCAGATGGTAGAGATAGATGTGTCCAGATGGTCTGTTTTTATGGTGTTTTTTCTGACTCTCCACTTGATACAAGCACTCAGGATGATGAGTTAATTATGCCAGTGGTCAGGTAGCGTATTGAACAACGTAACGAAGCTTTGTTGCGCCTTGTTAAATAAGGCAAGGCATTGTAGCAAACAAGTCTTTGGTTGTCTAGGCAACGCCCCCTCCCCCTTCCCTGCAACAGCAGCACACATAGAAATAGAATGAATAGGACAGACTTGGCACCTCTTACCCTGGCAATTTGACTACTAAACTCATGGGTATATTCGTAATGTCTACCTGGTATGGTAATGCAACAATTTCCACGGTAATGTAGAATATAAATTCTAATTATATAAACTAATGTAGCTCATACAATGAAATTTATTTTTTGTAATGTTGAGTTTAAAAAAAGACCAAGTCATATCAAGCCATATTTTATATATTAACAAACAGCTTAATCACATTTTTTTGCACCAATTTGTGAATTAGCATGGACAGGTTGCAGTATGAGATATCCCCAAGGTATGTTTGAGCAAAACACTCACTTGGTAACACCTCTATCTGTAAAACCTGTAAGCGAAATCAGTACAGGAATCCAATTAACCCCCTTGAGTCGATTGACACACTGGTGCGTCAATCTAAGTTGAGTTAATTCAATAAATAACAATCCCCATCAAACTCCTTCTATTTGGTAGTGTCCGAACACAAACTAATGAGACCTCACTGTGGAAAGGGGAGATTCTAACGAGCACGATGGTGTCCTCCGTTTTGCTCTAGGACCCCCACAATTTTCACGGGATGCATCTGAAGGTAACCTGTACGGATAGTTTTTTTTAACTACTGGAAGTATATTTCTTAGATATACACTTCCATTCACTTTTGAAAAAATATATATAAAGAAATATACTTCCATTCGTTTAAAAAAAATCCGTACCGGTTGCCTTCAGATGCATTCAGATGTTCTTTGTTTCTGGCCATTTTGTGCCTGTAATCAAACCCACAACTGCTGACGCTCCAGATACTCATCTAGTCTAAAGAAGGCCAGTTTTATTGCTTCTTTAATCAGCACAGCAGTTTTAAGCTGTGCTAGCATAATTGCAAAAGGGTTTTCTAGTTATTAATTTAACTTTTAAAATGATCAACTTGGTGATAATGGGCCTCTGTATGCATATGTAGATATTCCATTAAAAAGAAATGCCGTTTTCAGCTACATTAGTCAATTTCAACATTAACAATGTCTATCTACACTGTATTTTTGATCAATTTGATGTTACTTTAATGGACAAAACATGTGCTTTTGTTTTAAAAAACAAGGACATTTCTAAGTGACCCCAAACTTTTGAATGGTAGTGTATATACAGTACCATTCAAAAGTTTAGACACACCTACTCATTCAAGGGTTTTTCTTTAGTTTTACTATTTTCTACATTGTAGAATAGTGAAGACATCAAAACTATGAAATAACACATGGAATCATGTAGTAACCAAAAAAGTGTTCAACAAATCAAAATATATGTTATATCGGAGATTCTACAAAGTAGCCACCCTTTGCCTTGATGACAGCTTTGCACACTCCTAGATTTAGGACAGACACTTCAAAACCTTGTTTCTTATGATACATTTTTTGGCTGTCCTTTTTGCCATTCATGAATATGCATTTTCTATGGGTTTAGTAGTGAAGAACAAACTATAGATTTTTTTTCAAATCATTTTTTAAAAATATATACCCAAAGAGGTCCTAAAATTGAAAAATGTAATTTGACCATCTTAAAACAATTCCATATGTCAGCTTAGCACCCCCTCCTCCCCCAACGTCTTAGACTTTAAAGAATTAAACATAATGTAAAGAGGAAATGTCATGAAACAAGAAGAAATGAAGCAATTAGACGAAAGCCCACCGTACATGTTCATCTAAAGCAGAATAATGGTGCGTTGTGCTCGGGGCGTAAACAAACGCCATTGTCACCGACTGGATTTGCTCCTTTTCTGTTTAAATGTGCCAGTGATCCAGGACAGTGGTGGTGGGAGAGGAAACTAACTAGTGTATTCTCTGGGCATACTGTGAAATGTAGGCTGCGTTAGCTCACGTTCACACAGCTCACGGCTGTTTTGTCGAGGAGCTGGCAAGGCAATTGCCCTTCCCCATTAGAGACAACGTCCCTGTATTCAAACCCGCATGCATGCACACAGACACACACACTGTGGATTGATCAATAGCAACCTGTTGATGCCGAATGTGCCTGTTCTGTGCTGTTGTTACCTAACACCTTTTACCTGAGAGAGGAGAGATCACAGGCTAGAAACCCCACGGGAGAGAGAAATATAGAGAGAGAGTAAAAGACGGTGGGAGAGAGAAAGTGAGAAAGTGGAAGAGTAAAATACTGAAGGAAAGAGAGTCAGAGAGAGAGAATGCTCTGAGTGAGATGTTTTTGGCCAGTAAACAGATTAGTGCGAAAAGCATTTTGGGCGGTGTTGACGGAACAGAGTTAAGGTTCCATCATCGCTGGTAATGGTGCCAGCCTCACTGGGACTAGATCAGATTACGATGTAAACCTCAACACTGATGCTAAACAAGAACAGGAAGTGTAACCCAGCAAAGTGGATTTTGTTTTGCATGAGTGCATGCTGAAATAGTGAAGATTGGCACTACCACTGACACATTTTTCTAGATTTTTGTCCTGGGTAAAAGTTGATATCACATACACGCTTAGGGGGAAAAAAGTTCCAGAAGGGTTCTATCACTGTCCCCATAGGAGAAACATTTTTGGTTCCAAGTATAACCCTTTTTGGTTCCAGGTAGAACCCTCTGTGGGAAAGGTTCTACATGGAACCCAAAAGGTTTGTACCTCGAACCAAAAAGGGTTCTTCATAGGGTTCCTCTAAGAGTGTACACAGGTTTGGTTGAACTGTTTCTGACATACACATGATTCCCGACATACACATGATTCCCCATTTGGATTGAGCAGTTGTAGGAAGTGAAGGTCACAGAGGTCATGCAAGGGGCTTGGGGTTTCAAGGACATAGGCGAAAAATAAGGGGTTTAGCTGTAGCGTCTGTAGCATCTCCTCTATCTGCCGCTGAAAAATCTCCAGAGGACGGCCTGACCATGAATGCCTGATAAGTCTGAAGACAGAGGGTCATTCTACCCAGGGCCTGTGGGTGGAGGTCCTTGAGCCATGATGAATGCTGTGGCAGAGTGGGCAGTGGCAGTTTTTTACTTCTGGGTGGGAGGTCTGGTCAAGGGCCACATAACTGCGCTGCTTCTTAGAGGAATACTTCCCGTGCCTGGGTCCCACCACTGTAGGTGGATCCTGGCTGGCTCCTTGTTGTTGTTCCAGACGCTGGTCCACCAGAAGGCCAAACGTCCTCTGCTCTACAGGGGCCTTGAGGAGAGAGCCAAGGCCCACTCGCTGCATTCCTCTTCTCCTCGTCTTGTCTGTTTGTCAAGAGTTTGCCACTGTGGGTTGTCGCTTCTCCTTCTCCTCATCTCTCTCTCGGCACTACAGAGCTTCTTTTTATGGAACGGTCATAGCTTGGTAAATAAACATCTTTAAAGTACATTCTAAGATAAAAAGGGTTCCAAAAGGGTTCGGCGGCCGTCCCCAAAGAAGAACACCTTTTGGTTCCAGGAACCAAATGGGATTCTTTAAGGCTTCTCCCACTTTAAAGGGTTCTCCTATGGAGACAGCCGAATAACCCTTTTTGGTTTTAGACGGCACCTTTTTTTTTCTAAGAGTGGAGATCATTGACGGGCCTGATTGAAGTGGTCCGTCTCCCCAGCGAATATATATATATATATATATATATATATATATATATATATATATATATATATATATATATATATATATATATATATATATATATATATATATATATATAATTCAAAAAGGGTTATTCGGCTGTCTCCATACACTGTATCATGATGAGTGGCTGTGTGCTTTTCATCTGTTCACCAAGGCCTATCATCTGTCTTCAGCCAGGCCCTGTGCCTGCCTCAGCCCTACCCTGTGACGGACACGTTGCCGTGAGATGTTCTCATCGTAAAAGCACATGAATAATACGAAATTGAAGAGAGGGACCAAGAGATCAAGAAAAGTGAGCGCAGTGTGCTACATTGCAAACCCCGAAGCAGCTCTGTAGAGACCCTTCTACCTCCTACCCCCTCCTCAGTGTCATGCATCAGCCCGCACATTCATTTCCCTGAATGTTGTTGACAAGCACCAGTGTTTTATCATCCCCCGCTATCTCTGCTACTGGATCTTTTTTTGGGGAGAGGGGTAAGCATGATTTTGTTCATGTAATAAAGGAGCACACTGGGGATAAATCGCCCCTTTCTCTCTTTCGATCCCTGTATCTCACTGTTTCATCTCTTTTTTCCCCCCCAAAGATGACGCAAATGTTTATTTGCTTTGGGCCTGCTTCTGCCTGATTTTCTTTGACATCCCAGTACCGCTTCATTAGTATATTATAAAGTGACGTTTCTGACACAACTCAGTGTCTCACAGCAATACGGGGAGCGTTAATGAAATGCAATCGTCCACAGGTTTTTAAAGGCGTCGTAGCCGTGCTCCACGCTCCTCTGAGCATATGACTAACAGCATTTCCTAGTAGAATATGGAGTTGTATTAAGCTCCGTTATCTGTAGAGGGAACAGTGCGCTTAACTGATTTGGCAGGGAGAGTGTGTGAGGGAGACTATTTCATCAGCATTCCGCCCTGTTGATTGAATGACTGATGGTATGTGATTAAAGTGGAGACGGTGGCCCGGTGCAGATGTATTCTGAGTGCATCTGCAAGTAGTGGCTGAGCCTAATGGAGACAGAGTCCTGTTCAGGTCTCGGTCACAGTATTGCTGTCAGGGAACCAAAGACAAAAGCATTAAAGGGGTATTCCACTTCAAAATCAAAGTCAGTCAGGTGTTTTTAGACCTTTTTTCAAAGCAGTCTAAAGTCAAGATGACTATCTTTATAAACTTTATTCATAACTATATTTTCTGACAATGCACGCATGTGGAATAGATGGGCAATGCAAAACTATACAATTGTACATTTGTTTGTGTTTAATTTTCAGAGGTGTTTCAATGTCAAAACACTCTGGGTTGTGCACACATAGGTATACAGTTCCTGTCCCAGAGAGTGGGAGAAGGAAAGTGGATAAGACCGATTATTCAGTGTTTTTGTGTTTTCCAAGCATACAAGATACAAAGTGACTTGTCGTCATACTGTAAGTGCAGTGGAAAGTGCTAATCAGAACAATGCTATTTGATGGCAGTTGATGATGGAGGTGATGGTGTGAGATGACTCTGTAACATAACAGGGCCACTGCCGGGAGGGAATAAGTCTGAACAGTTTGCTCATATTGTGGAGCTGCTGGAGTCCCGGAGCACAGGCACGGCTTTCATCATTTTATAACATCAAATCACCGTGTCTTTATAGCACCGTCACAGCGGCACACACCTCAATCACATCTACTGGGAAAATATCTCTCTCCCTCATCCTCTCTCTCATTCTATCTCTCCCTCCTTTTCATACTATTTCCATGTATCCCTCTCCTTTTTATCTTCTCTCCATTATCTCTTTCTCCTGATCTGTCTTTTCTCTTTCCTTGCTCTTCTGGTCTCTCATATTTCATGTTGTGAGGTTTAGGGTCACAATTACAGTTGCCTTTCACCAAGGTGACAAGGGATGTTTGGTTCTGTGATTTTGTTCACTGGGAAAGTATCAAGGTCTTAGTGACTCCTAGAGAAATAAGAAAATACGTGCTGGTGGCGTCCTGGTTCCCCAATGGGCTTTGAGCTTCGGTTGAGACCAGCCGTCCTTCAATCCTTTCACAATCATATCTAAGAGCAATTTGTTTTAATAAGTAAATAGCTTCCGCTACAGAAAACCTGCTTTCATCGTAGATATTTAATTTCAGTGTCGCCCGTTCAAGTGCCTGTGATTTTTGTCGTTGTAGCTGACTCGAGAAGTATGGCTCTACCTCCATGTACATCATTCAAACAACTGTAACAGTTTCTGCTTATGTGCTTTAATTGTACTCAGATCCACGATGGCCCTTTGGAAGATCGCTGATCCGGATTGTAATACGTCTCTTTGATCATAGAATCGGAACATCTGTCAGTAGATCCAGAACTTTGGTTCTCCAAATTGCAAGTTTTAGTTTTTAAAATTCTAAATGCAGTGATATTCTTCCATCTGAACTCCTTGTTGATCCATTTTGAGTCACTGGGGCGGCAGGTAGCTTAGTGGTTAGAGTGTTGGGTCAATAACTGAAAGGTTGCTGGATCGAATCCCTGAGCTGACAAGGTATAAATCTGTCATTCTGCCCCCTGAACAAGGCAGGTAACCCACTGTTCCCCGGTAGGTCGTCACTGTAAATAAGAATTTGTTCTTAGCTGACTTGCCTAGTAAAAGGTTAATTATAAAAAATAAATAGTGTTGAGGTCTTTCACAAACCCAATGATCTGCTCAAACCGGCTCAAACCAACGCCTGCCTTGCAGTTGCTCAGGCATCAGATAAGTGTCACTGTGAATCGGGTTGAAAGTCCATACTTATAGGAGTTATTTTAGTGACACTGGCCTCCTTGTCCCACATAAACAACTATGCGGCTCTGACAATAGACCACTGTTGAGGAAATATTAGCATGCAGATTCCACTGTTGTTTTTTTCTACACCATTTCGTCCAGTATAGTGTTTGCATTGTTCTTCAGGGAGCGCTGCACTCCATGCCCTGTGCTCCGGGAGCTAGTTAGCATGGTGGCTTCTGTCAGAGGTGATAAGTTACAGTTAATGCCGTAGATCTCAGCATCACCCTAATGGCCATAGTGGAAAGCAAATGGAGAAAGTTCTGAATTAGCGTGTCAGCATTGGACATTTAAATGACAAATGACTGACCAAGGGATATGAGTACCACCCTGAATCCCACTGCTGGCCTGAAGCTAAGCAGGGTTGTACCTGGTCGGTCCATGAATGGGGAGACCAGATGCTGCTGGAAGTGGTGTTGGAGGTCCAGTCGGAGGCACTCCTTTCTCTGGTCTAAAAAAATATATTTCCCATTGCACCAGGGCAGTGATTGGAGACATTGCCCTGTGTAGGGGGCCGTCTTTCGAGTGGGATGTTAACCACGGTGTCCTAACTAAATTCCCAATCTGGCCCTCATACCATCGTGGCCACCTAATCATCCCAAGCCTCCAGTTGGCTCATTCATCCCCCTTCCTCTCCCTTGTAACTATTCCCCAGTCATTGCAAATGAGAATGTGTTCTCAGTCAACATACCTGGTAAAATGATTCCCGTACTAGTACAGGAATGTGGAAAGTATGCCATTATCATTCCAAGAGAGCTATTGTGCTTGTGGTGGGGGTTTAGGGGATGATATGTGTGAGCTGTTTTACTTTTTTACAGTATTATAACTGTAAGGAACTTTTGCCATGGACTGAGGAGGAGACATTGTGAAACCGTTTTGATAGTCGGTAATGACCCTTGCTAACCATGTATGGTTTCCCCAGTTGCAGTAATCTCCTAGCTATGTATTTGATCTGTGTTCTAGATCTATTACAGGGCATGTCACTCAGGATCCCTTCTCTGTTGAGTTTCTCTGGCAGAAAGGGCAGGGTCTTGTCAAAGGGACTCATTGTGCAGGGCCCTTGTGCGCCATGCAGGCCCATGGTCCAATAGATAACCCTTGTTTGTTTCTGCGCAGGCCTGGATGAGGCAGATGTGAACCTGAACAATGGCTGCCCCTCTGAGAAGGCGGCGGCGGTGACTGACTCCACGGGCACTGAGGGGCCCAGCAGCTCCTGGAACGAGGCCAGCACAGCTGATGCTGACGATAGCGCCGTGCCACGCCCCCACCTGGTCCGCCTCTTCTCCCGAGATGCCCCGGGCCGCGAGGACAACACCTTCAAAGACCGCCCTTCTGAATCAGATGAGCTACAGACCATCCAAGAGCACAGCGGAGCGGGATCAGAGTGCGGTTCAGAGGATCAGGATCTAGACTAAGTTTGTTTCTTTGCTCTCCTTTCTCTCTCTTAATACCCCCTTCGCTCTTACCTGAGAGACAGAACCCCACTTACAGAGATACTAGCTGCACTACCCAACCCAAACCACTGACATGGCAACTGCAAGCTCCTCTGGACTGTCTAGCCTGGGAAGGAAAAAGAAGTCCCCTGGCCTTATGGATCAAATTGGGAACTTCTTTGGAGGGGACAAGAAGAGGAAGAGCAAGGTGAGGAAAGGAGAGAGTTTGATTTGTTTGAAAGATACACCTCTAATGTACCATGGTTCATTTTTGTGTTCAGCCTTAAGTTGAGTGACTGATGTCTGATTTGTGGTTTTGGCAGATTGTGAGCTGCAAGAAATTTGTCACAAGTTTTTGTTTCAATTTGCTACGATTTTACGTCTTTTTAGAAAATAAAAATCATGTGATCTACCAAAGGTTAAGACATTCACCTGAAATGTACTTATTTGTGATTTAATGGCATTGAAAACCTCATTTAGACACTGGATAACTGATATGGGTGTGGTTTGAGATTGGTGTAGCGCAAAGAGGCTTTGACTTAGTCTTTTGAATAATTGTTTTGTAATTGTTATTTTATCGTGGTACTATCATTAAAATTGTACATTTTATTTCAGCTAGAGCTTCAAAGCATCTGCGGTACTTATATGGTCATAAATATATCTAAAACTGGAGCCATTTTAAAGTTGTGTATCAGGTATTTTTAAGAGAGAATAATGATTCTGCTGATTTCATGGGGAAATTTGAATAAATTAGATGTATTTTGGGAGAGACTGTTATGATTGTTAGGCTACCAATTTTCCTGATTTATTAGCTGTTTGCCATTTTAACTGTGGATGGTCCATAGTGGACAAATATAACCTAAATGCCTTGCGTGGACCTCCATCGGGTACCTCCATTGGGTGTCTTCGACTAGGATTCTCTCAGTCCTTCTTTACAAAGACAACTCTAGACCATAATATTGTACATAATCCAACATAAATAATATAATATACCATAGAATAGGAAAAAACATTTATCTCCGCTAAACCTTATCCTATATGGGTTTGTGTAGGATTCAAGATGCTGCGTTGTGTAGTTGGAGAGCAGGTTCAGATAATATATGTAATTTAGCAGACGCTTTCATCCAAAGCGATTTACTGTCATGCGTGCATACATTTTAAGTATGGGTGGTCCCGGGAATTGAACCCACTACCCTGCCGTAGCAAGCACCACCTGGACCCAGATGTGTGTGGATAACTGTTGCGGTACAGTGAGAATAATGGAGCCCACATTGCCTTGTTTGTCTCTCTCGCTCTCTCTGTGATGTGCTAATTCTAAATCCCAAAGCCTCTCCTTGAGCTGGTGACAAGGGATGTACTGTAGATATAAATTGATATAACAACCCAGTGCACATTTCAGTCAGCTTGCCACTGTTTGTGTCAGTTGTCAACTTTGGAAGCAGAGGAAAGTCTAACACACAACTTACTGGATATTACTACAGTTATGTGTTGAAGTTGGTACAGTGTATTGAAGAGAGAGTCCAACGCTGTTATGTTTTCCAGCTCTGTTTCAGTCCACTCTGGGGATTTGGAGTTAGTTCCTCATTGGTTCAGTGAGGAGAATGGTAGTTTCAGATGATCATCCAATAGGTTGCAGAATGTGGTCTGACAGTCGAGCCTTATAACAACTTCAGAGAGGACAAAAATCTTATGACTTTTGCATATAATTAAATCCCAGCTCAAAGTAATTTTAGTCGTATTTTCTTCTCAGTTTCAGAATGATTTGGTTGTGGGCATTGTAGATCAGATTCTTTCACTTTTTAAACAACATTGAAATGTACTGCTGAAACAGTAGAGTGAAAATGTCAGTGTTTTTGCCTGTCAAAATTGAATGAACAGAATTATTGTAAAAAGAGGCAGTATTCGCTTGCTTTTTAAAAATCTATTTGTTTGAATGTCATTGTCACCGCTCTGCTCTTTCAGGAAATCGTTTTCTACATCAGAGCAGTTAGTTTATGATTAAAAGAAACATGGAAAATATTTTCTACCAAGGGGGTTGCCTTCAGATTTGTGATAAGTGTTTTTAATTTCAAATATATGATACCTAACTCTGTTGCCTTGAGCATAATTTAGTTTCCTGCACTGATCAAAGTTAGAAAAAGGATTAAACAGATGAAACATTTTTATTTATTCTTAAAGGTCCAATGTAGCCGTTTAAAGAAAAATCTAATATCAAATCATTTCTGGGTAACAATCAAGTACCTTTACTGTGAGTGTATTCATTTAAAATGGTAAAAAGAAACAAAAATAGCTTCTTAGCAAAGAGTCATTTCTCAAGCAAGAATGTAGCTAAAACTGTGTGGGAGTGGTTTGAGTGGGGCGGAGCAAACTAGCTGTTATTGGCAGAGGTTTGGAATGCTCTTTCTTATTGGTCTATTAACTAATTGCGGTCAATTAGTAATTAGTAAGTCTGGTAATCCCACCAAAACGGGCTTAAATTTCAGGCTGTCATTTCAAACAGGTTTTAAACTAAAAGGGAATTGTCATAATTTTCACAATTTCACAGTATTATTCCAAACTCATGTGGAAATATTCTGAGTGTACAAAACATTCGGAACACATCCTTTGGGGGGTGGACTATTCTTGATACACACGGGAAGCTGTTGAGCGTGAAAAACCCAGCAGCGTTTACAGTTCCTGACGTACTCAAACCGGTGTGCCTAGGCACCTACTTCCATATCCCGTTCAAATGCATTTCAATTTGTCTTGTCCATTCACCTTCTGAATGGCACACAATACTACAATCCACGTCTCAAGGCTTTAAAATCCTTCTTTAACCTGTCTCCTCCCCTTCAAGTGACACAAATAAGAGCAGGTGTTCCTAATGTTTTGTACACTCCGTGTATATAAAACACAGGGACATCACATTTTTGACTGCACTGGGAATTACATTTTATAAAAAATAGTTTATAACGAAACATCAAATAGGTCTGATGTTTTCAATGCATATTTTCCATAGAAACTCACCATTAGAGGCCATGTCCATTACAGTGTTGAAAGAATGTGACATTTGATGCCCACTGTATCAAATGTCGCTGTGTACTCTTGAGCATGTTCGAGTCATACATTTATAGTTGCTTTCAACTGGTATGGGAGCCTCATATTCATTATCTCCAGCACCAAACCAGTCTACACATGTAAAAACGGTGTGTTTCTATGATCTGTAGTTAAAATAAATAAATAAATAAGACGATAGGTCCTAAAAATATTCAACTCTTCTCATGGTCACAGGGTAGGATTCAAAAAAAAATAAAAGTGATTATCGAAACCTGCAACGAGTCCCCATGTCACCGCGAATCTCATGCTGTTTGAAAATCACTGTTTTTAAAACGTTTGACATTGGGTAGAACTTATTGACTTTATATTTGTTCCTAAACAACGTTGAAATGAGCGGTTTTCACATATGTAGACACTGGTAGTGTGCTGGAGATAATGAAAATGAAGTTGAAAAGTGGTAGAATTCCCCTTTTAACTTTATTTTACTGCAGTGGCTAAACCAGGGTCACAGTGTTTGTTGGTAGTCTTAAACAACTTTTCTTTGACACAAAAGTATACACCTCTCACATGGTTATGGTCTTTAAAAAAACACACAGAAGTCCATCTGTCCCACGTCAGATATAGAGTTGAAATGTATTACATTTTGAGTTTGCGTCCCAATATTACATTTTATATACATCACTAAAGACTGAAATATAATAAAGCCGTTTGACATAGACACACCAGATTTGCCTCGTAATTTGATTTATTATTAATGATGAAATTCTGAAAATATGGATACCATTCCACCCATGACGCCACTACTGTAGGTCCTTTGACTGCAGGAAAGGCCGACTGTTATTGACAGATATGAACGTTCACTATTGAGCCATTGATCCTTTTACAAACTGGAATTTGCTCTTTCTGTTCTTGTCTTGGTTTCACCTCTATTTTTTTTGTTGTCTTTTCATTAGTTTACTCTGGTTTGAAACTAGTTCATGGGAATCTGCATGGTGATGTTATATTTTTCTTTAAGATATCACCAAAAAAACGAAGACAACTGGTTTAACCTCAGGAACTGAAGCCAATTTGTTACCTGTCAAAGCTGATTGATAATCCCTATTATTCAAAAAGGGGAAGACCTTATGAGACTAAATTGATGGATAAATGAGTGTCTATGTGCAGTCACCATGGAACTGAAACCCATGACAGGAAAATAAGCTAATTTAAATATGGGGTCTATTGAGTAACTTTGTGAGAACTAAGACCCGATAGCCTGAGTTTTGCACTCGTCCTTGGACTGAGTACCAATCTGTTTGTGCCATCATGCCAAAAAATGTTTGCTTGACAAGGAGTGGCATGATAGCAGAAGCAGACTGATACCCGGGCTAACTCAAACCCAGTGTCTTGGCCAAAAGCTTCTTAGAGCTGATCTCCTCTCGCCAGCTAGATGGAGCACCTCTCAGGTTCACTGGTGTCTTTTACAGAGACCTGGTTCAAATGCTATTTCAAATACTTCAGCTGCGCTTGATTGTGCTTGCCTGGCACAATGGAACCAATAGAATAGTCGCCAATGTGCAAAACCTGGCCATCTGGAACTCTTGGCAGACTAAAGCAAATGTTGAAAGTATTTTAAAGTATTTGAACCCAGGCTTTCCTTTACCCTGTCAGGAACTGTGTGTGTGGGGGAGTATGTTTGATCCCAGGGTGGATCCATGGATCCCAGGGTGGATCCATGGATCCCATTCGCTGATCTCTTTTGTAATGCTTTGAGATATCTAACCGGTGCTTGTATTTCCTGTGAATTGTAATGACCGACATCTGCTCCTGACCTGATCCTGTTCTGAGCTTTTGGATAAATGGCATGATTAAACTCTCTTAACAACACCCACCCTGAGCAGCGTTTTTGTTTTTTAGGCTTTTGTATTGTTGTTTTTATTATGTAATGTCATTTATTTAACAACCCTCCTCTGATGCAACAGGCGCAGTCACACCACAGAATGTTTGGAACGAAAAGCATAACTGGACACGGTCACACTGATTTGAGCGTCGTGGTTATCGCTGATTTTCACATTGTATTATCTCAATCAGTGACGTTGACTGACAATTCCGTTTCGATCCGGTCTAGCTTGAGGAGAAACCTCTCCTGCTGGGATGAGGTGGTCTATGCTAGGAATGGGTTATGGAGAATCTGGCCCAGTTGAAGAGGGGATGTTCATTGTCAAAACTATTCCCAATTGATTTGTCCTTTCACTTCTTGAGTGGATAAGTCCACACTCTGCAGTAACGGCATGCTTGTCTAGATGAGGCTGGGAGAAGTGTTGTGTAGACTTAATGGAATTACGAGGCCGACTCTTAGCTCAGCTTTTATTAAGTAGCTTAAGGCCATGTAAAAATGATTGTTGTCATGCCAAACAGTCTGGCCTCACCTCGATCTCCATATCTGATCATTCTGTCATTGATGGGCACAGTGAGAAGTTAAGTCGTGTTTGGCATGACAATGACCGTATGATTTGGCAAGACGGCGTTAACAAATCTGGGAATTTTTCTTTTGGAAATTCGTCTTTAGTACTGTCTGCCTTGTCACTTTTATTCATCTGAAAATTATATTTCAGTCACATTTGTATTTGATGCTTTTTTTTTACATTGAAAGTCTTTTAAAATAATTAGTCTTTAATTGAACATCTTGGAAGGTTTATCAAGATCTAGTAAATCAGGATAAAACAACAGTGTTTATTTCTTGTTTTCATTTTGTATTCTGTTTAGCAAAGGGGCAAATGACAGCTATTTTCAAAATCAACCTGAATACAAAATGAAAACAAGAAAGCCTGTCTCACTTTGTCCATCTCACTTTTTGGAGACTTCCAGTTAAGTATTTTCATTCGTAACTGAATATGAATAAGGACTGGAATCGCCAATGAGATGCTACTCGTCATTGAATTCATTAGATGTGCCTCATGGTCAAAAATGAAAGAGTCAATCCTTCCTTGTTCCTATTTTTTTTAAATGTGTATATTTTACAAAATGTAAGACATTTATAGTGATGGCCAGAGTCAAGTTAGTGCAGTCTCATTTGCATTTCTTCTAAAGTGTTCGTACTTGAGAGTGAAACAAGGGACAATGGAAAAATAACCTGAACTTCCTCTGAGCCCTACATTTATTTGACATATAGTTGCCATTTTATTTATTCAGAGTTGATGAGAACTGAGGAGTGTAGACCATACCTTCTATTAACTTACATTCACCTGGCACTGTAAGACAAGCAGGGTCTTTCTTACTCGACGTTCGTCCAGTACCCTGGTTTTGGATGGTAAAGAACCAGTTCAGCTATGGTTTAGTAGATTGTAGTCCACAACTTTATCTTACTGTTGTCAGTGTTAGGGAATGACCTAGAGCTCCACTGCTTTCTAATATGACACTTTTGTTGTAAACGGTCAAACCCCTTTGAGGTAGTTGTCCAATTCCTGCTAGCTTCTCCTAAATAGTTGGAGAAGTTGCAGCACAGAGACAACTGAAGAGGTGATCTGGCAGAAAGTCTGTCCTCCTGAGACTACCAACTGTCAAGTGGATTTCACTCCAAAGGAGTCCGTCGGTGGCTAGTGGATCTGCAACCCGGTGAGTCTTATTAATCAATCGCCGACTTGTCTGTTATGACACTGACGGACATTGACCTTTTGTGATCAATCAAGACCCAAGTCAAATGTAAAGCTGTGATGGGATTGAGAAGGAGCATGCACTGTATATTAATAATTGTAACGTATGGTGCGCGGATGTTTCACCTATTGTGGGTAAGACCTATTCATTTGACAGTGGGCGGTTTGTGATTTGTGTGTGTCCACAATGACTCACACACTGTCTCGATAGGATAGGATGTAGTGATCACTATGTGGCCTTCCTATCCTCCTTTTCCTTCATAAATAATACATTATTACAATGAATTTATTCCGGAATAAATTATTGACCGTGGTCCGTTTTTGAAGGAGTCAGCATCTGTCAAGGTTTGACCTGCACCTCCGAGGAGAGAGGTTTAACACTAATTAAATCCTCAGGGAGGTGTCCTATGAGTCCTGAATACTCTCTCGACCTGGGTTTAGGTGACCTTGTTCTTCACCGCAGGAAACTTTTGGTTACACTTTATTTGACACGTCACTATGACATTAACATGAAGGTGTAAATCTGGTGTCAAACCCATTTACTACTGCGGTTATAACGTATGACTGTTGTCATGATAGAGGTAACGTTTGGCTTTATGACTGTACTGGCCTAATGCCTCTGGATAACAGCCTCTATGTCAGAGGTGAAACTAAGTGTTGCCAAACTTTCTCTACGCCGGCTGGGCTGCCACGCTAGCAGCTAGCTGAGTTTAGAAATGATGAACGGACGTCCACTGCTGTGTAAATCCATTCACGTATGTTGAGGATGAAATGGGCTTTTTAGCTTTATGAAAGTTGGATGACAGTGAGGCATTTTTATAGTTTTTCTTTCCCGCTGTGGAACGAGCTCCTTTGTGAAATCTGAATTGTGGGTAAATAATAAAGCACTTCCGTGCCAGGAACACACACTTATCTCTTATACTCTTCAAACATCAAACCGAGAGAGAACATTTCCTCTATCCATTCCTCCCTCCCGACACAATAATCCCCCGCTCGGCTCTATCCTGAAAGGACTCTCCTTGCGTCAGAATGCCGTTGTCCTTTGAACACTCTTCGTGTTGGAAAATCAAAACCGATACTGACAACGTCTATTGCAAGATGATTCAGTAAAGGACATGTGAAGATCGTAACTGAATATTGTGATCCTTCTTTACAAATATATCAAACGGATTCTAAATTCAGAATTGAATCGTTCAATGTCTCTCTCGCTCTAACTTCTCTCCCTCCACTTTCGGACTCAACTTTCTCTTCCTAACTCTCTCTCAGGCTACTCGATCTCTGGACCTGTATTTAATGGGAACATAAGTGGAACGTCTGTGTGTAGTACCTAACTTTGATGGGAATATGTGACCAAGTCTATGTTCAATGTTCAAAATAAATAATTCCTAATCAACTGCAGGATCGGGTTCTGCAATGGCAATCAGTACTGAACCCCTAGCTGTGCATCCCAAACGACACCCTATTCCCTATAAAGTACACTACCTTTTGATGGGTCTTGGTCAAAAGTAGCGCACTATATATGGAATAGGGTGCCATTTGGGACGCAAAACCAGTTGTCTCCATTTTGGTGACAGAGCTGCTGGAACACACAAAGGATAAGCGTTGAGTCATCCAGTCGCAGCTGCGAGGCAGATCAGTTCTTCACAACAACCACAAGTGGTGAGATTAATTCACCTGTACCAACTCCAGCACAAACACAATGAGCATTTGGTTTGGTTGAAAACAACTTATTTTCCAAGTCTTTTCAACTTCTTTTGCTCATAGGGAACAAACTGACCGACCAACAACCATGCTACCTGGCTATTCTACTGAGCATCTTCTGTATTCATAAATGTGTTGGATATTATCATCCAATTCCAATAGTTTGATAGATTTTAAATTCCCTCTGGTCCTCCGGGTTAGAGGACCCGGGGCTAAGAACAAACACATGTTCTATGTTAATGTGTTTATTTCCTGAGGTCATTTTCTGCTTGAGTCTGCATCCATCCAGCCATCTATCCATCCATATATGGGCTGAAAAGACAGTGAATGAAATGCAAGTGGAAGCACTAATGAGTGTATTATATTGTGAATGATGTACAGGGGTGAAAGTTTGCCTTCTCATTTTGGTAAAGTTCTTTCATGGGGATAATCGCAGTGATTCAGTGAGAGCCTCAGCCTCTCCAGTCTCTTCAATCGCTGACATGAAAGGGGGCATAAAGGCCCCCTCGCTCTCACTCCACAAAATACCACAGAGAGAGAGAGGCACTCATTAGGATGAAATGGGTTTCGCTATATCAAAGGATGTTATTCACAAACATACCCCTAAATAGCCGACTGGGAATAATCAGGGTTATTATTGAGAAAATGACAATGAATCATTGCAGATTCACGCCATTTTAATTAAGGTCCCAGTTGTGTGTGTCTAGAAAGTACATGTTAGAGCCTATTGTGAGAGGGGGGTGCTATATATTCACGTTCAGGAGAATGAGACAGAGCTAATTTTGCATTCATCCCTATCCAATCCTCTAAAGGTTTATTTGTCTGAAGTACTTAATTGTATTGATTTCTACTTAACTTCCCCCTCAACAGCATTTAGTGTTGATATTTATCACACTTTGCAAAGATCCAAAACATTTCTTACTGACTTTATTAATTAATTTATAATTCCTTCATCCAGTTAGTGGATGGGCGTTATCTGTGTATGCCTACGTGAGTCTGCTGTGAATGACTCTGTGATGTAAGAGCTCCCCAGGTAGTCCATCCAGCTGAAGAGGAAGCCGTTCTACAGCCCCAGAAAATGTGCTCCAGCATCCCTGGTGTTTGGCAATATACCACCAGCTGTTTCCAATTCTAACACCTTTCAGGAGCTGGAGAGTGGAGACAGAGTAGAGCCTGGTCTGGTTCAGGGAGCACACTTTCTTGTTAGGTTGTGTTGGGCTATATGTATTCCCTGCGTGCCTTTATAACGTTCTTCCATCCCTCCCTCCTTTCCTTCTTCCATCCCTCCCTCCTTTCCTTCCATCACTCCCTCCTTTCCTTCCATCTCTCCCTCCTTTCCTCCTTCCATCCCTCCCTCCTTTCCTTCTTCCATCCCTCCCTCCTTTCCTTTCCTTCCATCCCTCCCTCCTTTCCTTCCATCACTCCCTCCTTTCCTTCTTCCATCCCTCCCTCCTTTCCTTCCATCACTCCCTCCTTTCCTTCTTCCATCTCTCCCTCCTTTCCTCCTTCCATCCCTCCCTCCTTTCCTCCTTCCATCTCTCCCTCCTTTCCTCCTTCCATCCCTCCTTCCTTTCCTTCTTCCATCCCTCCCTCCATTTCTTCCAGGGTTCCTTCCGTGGCCTGTCCTCCTCTCCTGCCAGACCTGCCAAGGCAGCCCCTAAGGGAGGAGAGAACGCTGTTGTACGCCTCTTCAGAACGATCGTGAGTCACCCCAATTGCATAGTTTGCCTACTATTGTTGATGTTTGACTTGTTGATATGAGGGCGGCAGGTAGTCTACCAGTCAAGAGCAGGTAGCCTAGTGGTTAAGAGCAGGTAGCCTAGTGGTTAAGAGCAGGTAGCCTAGTGGTATAAATAACTTTAGGCCAGTTAACGAAAGGTCACTGGTTCGAATCCCTGAGCCAACGAGGTGAAAAATCTGTTGATGTGCCCTTGAGCAAGGAACTTAACCCTAATTGATCCTGTAAATCGCTCTGGATAAGTGTGTCTGCTGAATGACTCAAATGTAATTGTGTTTCTAAAGGTCTGTGTCACTCTCTCCCCTCAGGTGTCCCCTGCCCCTCCTAAGTCTAGGGTGAGCCCCATTTACCTTACTCTTTGTCATTATTGTCCAATTGAGGAGTTGGTTGTTTTAGTCTTTGGATGTGATTGTATATTTGGCTTTGTTAACATATGATGTCACTGAATGTCATGTACTGTAATGTCACTGAATCTGTGCTCTCTCTGATGACGCGAGCGTCTGCCTTACTCTGCTATGCTCGACCCTGGATGTGGACTCCTCTTCTTGATGCCTTTGCTCTGAGTAAGACCTGAGTGTTTAACTTTCCTTCCCTCACCCCTGTGTCTCACCCCTGTCTGTTCCCTGTCTCTTACATGTCCTTGTCCAGTGGACGGCAATGACTGCGAAACTAGGCCTGGTACGTGGTTAAACGCTACAGCTAAAGAAAGCTAAGAGAAAAATCCCAGGCCGTTCCTTAAACAGTATATTCTGTAGCTATTTTAAGGCTTGAGAGCTTGTTCTAATCCAAGCGTACATGCATAACGCCCTCATCAGTTTTTCTCTTTTATTAAATAATGTTTTGAGTGGTTTTGTTTGGCAAGCTCTCCGCCTCTGGCTCAATTGAATATCCAGTTCTTTATTTGCTGAAGTCATTTTTCCCTTTTCGGTATGATAACCAGCAACTTAATCCTGCTTTTTCTTATTCGCCCTGCTGAATTTGAAGTCTTGTCCTCTTCTCTTGTGCGTGTGTGTCTGTGTGTGCGTGTGTGTCAGTGGTGGCTGCTGAGGGGAGGACGGCTCATAGTAATGCCTGGAATGGATTCAATGGAATTGTATCAACTGCATGGAAACCACGTTTGATACCATTCCATTGACTCCTTTCCAGCTATTATTATTAGCCGTCCTCCCCTCAGAAGCCTCCACTGGTGTGTGTGTGTTGTGGATGTTATGAGTCACACATAACAGCTAACACTGTGTGGGAGTAAAATAACAGAGTGATAAGGGATGAGACCTTTTAAAGCTCTTCTCTGAGGTAAGGGATCTTTAAATAACCCTTTGAAGTTTCCCTCCCCACATTTAATTCACCCTCATGCATGTTTATTGTGAACAGTTCTCAGTCTTTTCACCCTGTGAGAGTCAGAGCAGACACCGCTCCGCTGTTACTGAGATTGCATTGTCCCACCTTTGATTTAGAAAGCGAAACACTTCCACTTTGATTGATTTGCTCCACTGCTTCAATGCCACCGCAAAAGGAGCCACTTTTTGATCTAGGCTGGTTCCAATACTGCATGTAAAATTTCACTCCGTGATGCGCGTCACTGACTCAATAGCCATCTCTTCTATAACCTCGTCACCTGCTGGCTTTCAATTGAGCTCGGAGACGAGGCTATTTGCTTCTGTTGTTTTCACGCAACATGATATTATCAGAAAACCTGGTTTTGTACTAAACGGCCGTGCAATACCCACGTAAGATATGTACATATGATGTCGCTTTAGTCAATTAGTCAATCATTTAGATGAACAAAGACAGAGATGCAAAAGCACACACTGGGCCACCATGATAGGTGACAACAACAGTGTCCCCTGGTGTCTAACCTCACTCCTGCTCTCTTCCAGGCGTCTCAGAAGTCAACAGGATCCGCTAAGGCAAAGAAGGCCGGTGCAGGAGACAGCGGAACCCTGTCCAAGATCTTCAAAATGGTAAACTAAAAAAACAAAAGCCATTTTTAAGTGACAAAAACGCTCTCATCTGCCTTTGACATTAACATAAAAAAAGGGAATATCCCATTATATAATTCCCTTTGTATGTTATTGAAACGAATGCCAGAATGTGCGCTTGATTAAACAGATGGGATCTCTTTCTCTTTTATTCTTCCCTCCTTTCTCTCTCTTTTCTTCTTCTTTCACCTCAGTGATGATACCCAGCACTCAGTGAGTAACAGATGAGTCACGAGCGGCAATATATATGTACTCTTAATTGCTATTATGAATTTATTCAACGTTGATACGCTAAGGTGTCACCTTCCATTGCCTATCATACCGCCAGCAGAATAACAGCACCTTGAGACAGCCTCTAGACAGTGATAATTACAGTGTCTGGCTGATGCTACAGGCTTCATTGCATTAAAGAGTGCAGTTTGACGTCAAAGGTAGTGCTATTTTTGGCTTGGATATGGACATGTAGCGCCTAACATAATTGGCTGCTTACTCGCAGACAGTGACCTTGCACCTGTGGGCCTACACCTGGCTGTGTAATGAATGGATTAGAAACAAGCTTTCGGAATAGTAGCCCTGCTAACTCTTAATGGCTGTTCTAGGAGCTGTGCTAACTGCAATCGGATATGCTTAGCAATTACAATTGTGCCATGTGGTAGCTTTGCTTACTTTGCCGATGGCTTACGCGACTGCATACACACCATAAGGTAAGCCAAGCTATTATGGAAGCAGTGCCGTTCATTCTTTCTACAACTAGGATATTGCACTTTTCATTACATTGACCATCTGGTTCATGCATGTGTGTACCAAGTACACTGTATACGATACTGGGATGTATTACTACACAGGCAGACTTATACAAGGAGGTTTTTCTCCGACCTAGTAGGCCACACAAAGGCAAGGCAGACACACTTATGTGCACTTGAGTGAACATTTCCGGACTTTTCAAGGAGCAGCATAGTACCCCGATGTGTTCCTCTCAAACAGACGACTGAGGTGTTTGAACAGAGAGTATACCCTCCGTATGAGAGTTGATGTATTTGTTGCTACAATCGGCAGCATCCACTATTGACAGACTCTCCCCGTTTATTCCAGGCCACGTTTCTCCCTCTGCTCCTGCTGTAGCGCGACAGGCTCTGAACTGGAGCACATACTTAAGCAGTGCATCCACTTACTGTAATAAGCTGTCAGCAACAGCTGACACGCTCCCTATAACAGTAGAGAGGGAACATGCGCATTGTTGAGCAATGGCACGCTGCCCGTCTCTCTCCTTCTCTCTCTAGCTCAGTCTCTGCCTGTCTTTGTCCATCTTCTGTCTCTACTGTGTCTCTCTCGGCCTCTCTCTTTTGGTCTCTGCCTCTGTCTCTCTCTCTCCTTCTCTCACGCTCTTCGCTTATCTTTCTCACCTCTCACTCTGCGGATAGACTCACGTTCGTTCTCCTGTGAGTATTGACTCGGAGAGCTCCTGCATTCTGAGAGGCTGTTTGTCTCTCCTTGCGTTATCCATGGCATGGTGAATGCTAATCTCTAGGACATGCTCTGGAGGTCTCTGGCAGTTTTAATTATCCAGTCTGGCCCAAGCTTCAGATAGTTATTTTAATTAGGCAGAATAGGCACAGGGAGCATATGTTCTCGTAGGTACAGTCAGCGCACTCACAGTGGGTGTGTTGATTAGCAAGGCAACCAAGCACAGTCATCTTCAGCATACCCTACAGTAGGCCTACTTTGAAAAATGTTTAGAGTATCTGTATATGTTCACGTGCTCCCTGCATGGTGTCTTTGCTAGCTGGACTATGTGGCATTACGATAACTAAAAGATGACGAAGACTATCAAAATCTACAAATGTGTGGGTGAATAGACCACCAAATCTTCTCTTCTTCGCTTCCCCACAATCTCTCTGCCTAATTGGCGTTAAGCTAAAGCCACCATCTAGCGCTTCTGATTCCTCTATCTTGAATCGTTATCTGGGGACGGACTTTTATTTCAAATGTTCATTTGTGTGCTGTTTTCCATTCTCCAGTTCTGTTACTGCTTTCTAATTAGTCTGTTTCGAACCGATAATGATTTTAAGCTCAAATTGCTGTAAGAATGGCTCAGAGCTTGGCCCGTTTCCTCCCATCTCCTTTTGTTTTAGGAGATTTAAAGGCTTTGTACGTTATGGATTATATTCATTCCAATAGTTCTCCGTAAAGAATTGTCTCATTTGTATAATCTTTGTTCCAATCCTCTCCTCTTTCTCCTACTTTTATATCCCCACGAGAAAATGCACAATCTATTCTTAGGGAATGCGCTTGGTACAACACGTCATTGATCAGTTTTGGCAACAACATGCACATTTGAACTGGGAGATGTTTCTTTTTAAGGCATAGCTGAGAATTCACAAAATAAACAATTCTGATAATACCTAGAACTCACCCACTTATTCTAACCAAACAAAAGTACACAATGCTCAAGGCCACATAGACTGTACGACAATATACAGCTGGACATTTGTGTCCTAATGAGCACATCCCTTTAGTGAGCATCGTTAGCGAATGACAAAAACAGTCCATTTCCTGATTGTTATTTCGTCTCTCACTCTCTTGCAGGGCACAAGCCGGACTGGGTCTCTACCCAAAAAATGAGGTCCCCTTTCAAGAGCACAAAGGCAGATGTCAAGAAAAGGGACGCAAGTGGAGGAAAACAAAGAAGATACAAGAACAGATCTTTGTCGACTCACACACCTCTTCTCCCTGCTTTTCTAACACTTTCATTTTATAACTCAAATGCCTCCCCCACTGCACCCGGCTGGTAGATATAGCGACACAATCTGTGCCTCCCCCCACCCCACCCCACCCCTGCTCCACCCTCCTGTGCAACCATCTTGGATGTGAACTGTTGCTGAAGTCATCCGGACCCCCTCTTACAGCCTAAAGGACCCCTGTCATAGCTTTACAGTATCTGTGTCTTCATTTCTATTTCTCTGTCTGTCTGTCTGTATAGTCGTTTAACAAGGCTGGCTAACTGGACCAGACCTGGCTGAAGTAGCTTAGGTCCAATTGACCTGGCCCTGACCGCTTGTGGTTGTGGAAGTATGACCAGGTCTGGTTCTGGTTCAGAAACTAGTGATTATCTGTCGTGTCATGCTCGTCTTTGCACCCCCCCCCACACTCTTCCATTTCTGTACATCCTGACATGAATTCATAGCTAAGCATAGTCTTACTCAGTTGGTCATGTGTTTGTATGTCTCCCCTCCTGTATCATCAGTGTAAGTGTCCTGTCTTAAGTGTTGCTGTCTTTCCATGTTTTTACATTAGGGTCTATGGCTGGCTGTGATCTTCGGTGGTAAAATGACATCGAGCTACTGAAAGCTGTTAACCTACTAAAAGTCTCTTGTCTGTAGTATCCACTGAATTGTAGACGTTAATGGATGATATCATTTCTAATGTTGTTTTCATTTGATTTCCAGTACATGGATTAAGACACTAATGGGAGTTTCCCCATCCAGACACAACTGGGATTCGTCTAAAGTGCACTGTTTTGACCGTTGAAAAGCCAGACACTGACTGCTCTGAAACCAAGCTCACGCTGGACCTGCTACAAAGCATGGCATTTCCAACGGGGGGACAGATTCAGACCCTTCCCCCATTAGTGTAGTCTAGATTCTGTAGTCTTCTCTGTCTTAAGTATCTCTTGCTTTATATATCTATCAAAGCACTGCACACAATATGAATACAAAAACAGCTAGCTAAGCAATGCCATTTCTGACTGCCAAAAACAATGTGGTGTGTTTACTCTGTGTGGATATTAAAAGACCAACACTGTCATAAAGGTGCTCGTTATTTAACCGTGTAAAAGCATAAACGTTATTTAAACAAAAGATACATGGATATAGAGGACGTGGAGTTTGTCGACCAAGGCACGAGCGACAAACTGCTTATTACTGTCCAATACCCCCCCACACCAGTGTCTTTCCTCAATTTGTTTAAAAACAAACGTGTGTCATCTGTAGCATTACTCTGCCTGCCCCCGTCGCCCCTCCCCCATGTCTTAAAGTGTGCGCACGTTTTTGTATGGGTCCTGTGAATGAATGTAAATTAAACTCTTGAGACCCTCATTGTTGTATCTGTAATAAAAAAAATGTACGATCAGCCACTTAACTAGAAGAAATAAATAAAGCAATTAAAAATCATAAAACCGTTATGGGTCTCCGGTTGTGTTTAAAAGTAGTGTACACAGATGATGTAAGGTACAAGAAGTGATGAAACATTCAACACTATTAAGGTCAGGTCATTTGAAGCAGACTCATAAGAGCTGCATCTCACTCCTGGTTCCGAGAGTAATTGTGTTTGCATAATCAAGGAAAGGAACGTAATAATGCCTCAATGTGGGGGAAGCGACATTTGAATTTATAGAAGTTGAAAGTAGTCATGCTTTTTCCATATGCTGTGAAAGTGTAATAACTCTGGGACTAATGAAAGAGGGACAGAAATGGGTTTTGACAATAGATTTTTCATGTGCCTTTCACTTGCCTTTTCTAGATACAAGGTATTGACGCAGAGACATACTAAGATCTTCACGTATTACAGATGAAATGTAATCAACTTCACACATGATTTCTAAAACAATTGGCACACATTAAATCTGTAAAAAAATGAATGGTTTTATTAATTAAATACTTTAACATTACAAAATAACAAAAACACTTAACAGCTTATAGTCTGTAAACTGGTTCAGCAATTGACAAAAAATGTATTGTTCACAACCAATTTGATACGGAATCCAAAAATATATGCAATCTTTCATACACTATTTACATTGCAAAATAAAATAGATTACAAAATGACTGTGCATAAGCTTACAACTAAATTACAATTTCATGCAACACATTGAATGTGGAGAGTCAACCCCTGAAGCCCTCATACAGCAGCCAATAACAGTGGTATCACAGGTCATCATCATTGTCAAAATTACAGGCATAACATTTAAGAAGAGAGGGATCAAATCCACACCAAAACCAAGGTTTAAATACTATTCAAAATCATTATGCTTGATCGAGCTTGCCAGGCACAATGAAACCTATAGAGTAGTCATGTGCAAAATTGCATTCTGCAAACCCACCCATCTGGCACTCCAGGCAGACTAAAGCAAATGATTTCAAAGAGTAGCGTATTTGAACCCAGGTCTGATCCATATGAATGACCCTTAGCACTTTATAGTCTCACCATTCAAGGCTACCTTTAACTTTATGGCCAAAAAAATCACCAAAAACAAACCCTTTAGCTTGCCTTTTAGAAAAGGGTATAGGAGAAATATGCAAAAAAAATAATGTGAATTTAAAAAGAAATTTATTTTTCTGGTAAACTGCACTCCAATGTGTGTGCCTGTTAAAGCACAGCTCAATTGTCAAACAGTTAATGGAGCAGCCCCAGGAGCACGGGAGAGATGGAGTTGCCCGTTATATGCTAAGTGTAGATCTGAAATGATTGGATAGGAATAAGCAATAAGACTAACGTTTCATCCAGCCTTTCAGCGGGCAAGGTGAAGTTCTCACACTATTGCTTATACCTAGTATGTAATAGGTAATATGAAGCAGTTTGTGACTGATTACTGCTGACGTAAAAAAAAAAAAAAGGGCTTTAAAAAAATACATTATATTGATTGACTTATGGACTGCGGATCTACAGGGGTGCCTAGAGAGGGTAGGATCTGTTTGTGGATGGGGCTTGTGAGTGGTTAAACTACTCTACAGGGAGACATGAACCAGTACCGCAGGACTGACAGTGCAGCCATGCAGATCTATAGTGTTTACTCCTCTTATTGGCAAACAGAGTAAACAACAGTCTAGGAACAAACCGCCGGTAGCCTACCTCAGCTTGCTACAGCCCCGACCGGTGAACTGTACTGGGAGGTCAGCGTCTTGATTACCAAATGGCTTATTGACTAAAACGTCTCATAAGGGACTCGTACTAATGAGATTCAGAGCGCAGGCTGATTCAGCAATTTAAGTACCAGTTCTCTGCCTTTAAAGTGACAATCCGCAGTTCTAACAATAACAAAAGAGGGCACCCCGCCACTGATCTGGTAAATAGCTGAGGGATGGGGCAGGAAAAATGTAACCACTCTCAAATTCATGAGACAGAGCTATGGATGCCAGGACTAAACAACCATGATATCAAAAGGATAGTTAACCATAAAATGTTTCTTTACAATTGCTTATTTATTTTAATTTTATTTTGTAGCAATCACAGATTGCCCCTTTAATGCATATCTGAGGACAAGAGAAAAAGGCAGAAATAGCTGCTGCTAAGCCAATGTGTGTAGGTACAGCCGCACACGCTTTCCGTTTTCAGTATTTGATTGGCAACATCTCCGTGGGTATGCTTTAGAAAAAGTGCAGAACTGTCCAACTCAATTAAAAAGCTGTTGGTGGTGGTGGGGGGGGGTGATCTGAGTGCTGTTTTTCCACACCTACTTAGTAGTAAAATCAGTGCTTTGTATCATCAGTGCACAGACTCCTGGTAAAGAGTCTATGCTGGGATGAACAGGGATAGTAAATTAAATTCTGAGTTGGGATCTAAGGGAAGACATTGGGAATGCCACAGTGCCAGTCTCCAGAAGACTCCTGGACAACCTCTTCCATGTCATTCAACTCAGGAGGGACATCCACTTCAGTCTCTGTCCCCTGCTCCAAAGTCATCTCCTGGGTCCGATCGAGACCTGTGTCCAAGAGAAAGACGGAGAGAGACACACAGAAAGAGAGAAGGAGAGAGAGTAAGAAAGAGAAGAGAATGAAAGAGAGGACAGAGTGAGAGGGACAAAGTTACTCATGAACATTGCTGTTAGACTGGAGAGAGTGTCAAGGGAGTCTCAGAGTTTAAGAATGAAAAAAAAATACAGTACAACACACAACACATTTATCACCTGTGAAGTAAGAGGAAGGGGTGAGTTTACCAGAGCTCTTTCTCAACTGTAAAAAGAAAATCCTCGCCTTTCGATGCATTGATCTGGAAGAATTGACAAGGTGACAATGAGTCAGCCTGAGGAGGACGAGTTGCCTTCAGCCATATTGTTTTCCCCAAACTGTGCAGATGAGGAGGTGGTGAGGACAGACGTTTTAAGCAGTCGAGACAGAGCCTTTGTGTCCGGGGTCCATCAATAGACATGAGAGTTAGTTCAGCAGAGGACATTTCCTTTGTACTAACCATCAAACGTTTAAATGGAGGTATACAGAACCAAATAGGCACAAACGGGAGAGTGCGTCACAGCAAGGGTCCATAATTAAACCCATTCTATCTATTGAAAGAACTCACTTCATTTTACTGTCTCTCTCTGACGCTCTCAATAAAAGAGCTATTGTAAATCATCCAAACACATGTCTGCAGGTGAACGTTTGTTAGATATCGCCTTGGAATTTTTTGTTGTTGCTAGCCTTCTCCTATAAAGACTGACTCTCGCACTCACCCCCCACATACACAGACAGTGCCTGGATACAGCCCTTAGCCATGGTATATTGGCCATATACCACAAACCCCCAAGGTGCCTTATTGCTATTAAAAACGGGTAACCAACTTAATTAGAGGAGTAAAAATACATGTTTTGTCGTACCTGTGGTACACGGATTGGTAAACCAAGGCGGTCAGCCAATCAGCATTCAGGGCTCGAACCACCCAGTTTATAATGAGGATTAATCAATTAGCATGTCAAATTAAATGCACAATAATCCTGTGAAAAAGAGCCCTGTTCACATATTTACCATGGAATAGGAAATGCTATATATCACAAAAAGTTAGTGACAGGGTTGCGATATTTCAGATTGATCTAACACCAACAACCAACACAATAATCCATTGAAAATGCCAAATTCTTTTCAAACGTTTGCCACCGCAATATGCTTCACAGTGGGGATGAGGTACTTTTCTGCACGGCAGAAACCCACCTCCAAACCCACCTCCGGTGATTGTTTCCAAAAAGCTATATTTTGGTCTCATCTGACCATAGAACCCGGTCCCATTGAAAGTCCCAGTAACGTTTGGCAAACTCTAGGCGCTTGAGTTTGTTGTTTGATGACAGCAAGGTTTTTTTTTATGGCAACCCTCCCACACAACTTGTGGTTATGTAGGTGGAGTTTTGGAGACTTTCTGACCCCAAGACCCAACTAACGTCTGCAATTCTCCAGCCGTGATCCTTGGAGATTTTTTGGCCACTCGAACCATCCTCCTCACTGTGCGTGGAGTCAAAATAAACACACGTCCATTTTCCAGGCCGATTGTTAACATCTCCAGTTGCTTTAAACTTCTTAATTTTTGACGATAGTGGAAATGGGCATTTTCAACCATTGAGCTACATTCTTATAGCCATTTCCTGATTTGTGCAGCTCAACAACCTTTTGTCGCACATCATTACTGTATTATTGGGTCTTTCCCATAGTTATGGATG
Source organism: Oncorhynchus keta (assembly GCF_023373465.1). NCBI lineage: Eukaryota > Metazoa > Chordata > Actinopteri > Salmoniformes > Salmonidae > Oncorhynchus > Oncorhynchus keta. Next base: position 4,270,124 of record NC_068451.1, read on the forward strand.
ACTATGGGAACCTGGCCTGTGTGTCACATCGTATTTATACCCCAGTGAAACAGGAAGTCATGGCTTACCACTTAAGTGGTAAGAATAGATTTACACAGCCTGTTTTGCTCATATTTACCAAGGGTGCCAATATTAGTGGAGGGCTCTGTACATATGAGATGAGTAAAACAGTATGTGAACATTATTAAAGTGACTAGTGTTCCATTATTAAAGTGGCCAGAAATTCCATGTCTATGTACATAGGGCAGCAGCCTCTAAGGTGCAGGGTTGAGTAACCGGGTGGTGGCAGGCTAGTGGTGGCTATTTAACAGTCTGATGGCCTTGAGATAGAAGCTGTTTTTCAGTCTCTCGGTCCCAGCTTTGATGCACCTGTACGGATGATAGTGGGTTGAACAGGCTGGTGATTGTCAAGCAAATAACTGTAAAATTAGTATCTCCTGGCTTCTACACATAACCTACAAGCCATTTTAAAAAGTGTAATCAATCTATGTACTATAGCCTACACCTTCACAATAAATACATTATTAATTTTAGACAGGTCCAAAGAAGCATGATATGTAGTCTATTTCAGAAGAAAATAATAGCATACTCTGAGTTAGGTCCTGATGTGGCTATGCCAAATGGCTGTGGGCCACACGAGTTCATTTAGCTTAGAATTCCGTGGCATTATTTTATAGCATGAAGAATACAATTGAACAAAGCTGAATAAAATATACAGTACCAGTCAAGAGTTTGGACACACCTATCCATTCAAGAGTTTTTCTATTTTCTACATTGAGAATAATAGTGAGGACATCAAAACTATGAAATAACATATGGAATCCTGTAGTAATCAAAAAAGTGTTAAACAAATCAAAATATATTTGATATTTTTTCATTCTTCAAAAGTAGCCACCGTTTGCCTTGATGACAGCTTTGCACACTCTTGGCATTCTGTCAACCAGCTTCACCTGGAATGCATTTCCAACAGTCTTGAAGGAGTTTCCACATATATCGTGCACGTGTTGGCTACTTTTCCTTCACTCCGCGGTCCAACTCATCCCAAACCATCTCAATTGGGTTGATGTCGGGTGATTGTGGAGGCCAGGTCATCTGAAGGTGTGTTGGGTCATTGTCCTGTTGAAAAACAAATGATAGTCCCACTAAGCGCAAACCAGATGGGATGGCGTATCGCTGCGGAATGCTGTGGTATCCATGCTGGTTAAGTGTGCCTTGAATTCTAAATAAATCCGTGTCACTAGAAAAGCACCCCCACACCCCCTCCTCCATGCTTCACGGTGGGAACCACACATGCCGAGATAATCTGTTCACCTATTCTGCGTCTCACAAAGACACGGCGGTTGGACGCAAAAATCTCAAATTTGGACTCAGCAGACCAAAGGACAGATTTCCACACGTTTAATGTCCATTGCTCGTATTTCTTGGCTTCAAAAGACTCTACATATGCACCATCGAGAGCATCCTGACCGGTTGCATCACCACCTGGTATGGCAACTGCTCGGCATCCGACCATAAGGCACTACAGAGGGTAGTATGTACGGCCCATTTAATCACTGGTTGCCAAGCTTCCTGCCATTCAGGACCTATAAACTAGGCGATGTTAGAGGAAGGTTCCAGTCACCCAAGTCATAGACTGTTCTTTCTGCTGTTGCTCGGCAAGCAGAACCGGAGCGCCAAGTCTAGGTCCAAAAGGCTCCTTAACAGCTTCTACCCCGAATCCAAAAGACTGCTGAAAAATTTATCAAATGGCCACCCGGACTATTTACATTGACACCCCTTCGTTTTTACACTGCTGCTACTCGCTGTTTATCATCTATGCAGTCACTTACCTACCCCTACCTACATGTAGGACTAACCAGTACCACCGCACATTGACTCGGTACCGGTACCCTCTGCATATAGCCTCGTTATTGTTATTTGTTACTTTTTATTTAAACAATTATTTTAGTTTATTTAGTAAATATATATTTTTACCTCTATTTCTTTCACTGTATTGTTGGTGGAGGTCTTGTAAGTAAGAATTTCACTGTAAGGTCTACACCTGTTTTATTCGGCACGTCACCAATAAAATTAGATTTGATCCTTGCTTCAGGTCCTAAGCTACAGGCAGTTAGATTTGTGTATGTCATTTTAGGCGGAAATTGAGGGTCCTATCCAGAAAAGGCTAATAGTCACCGTGGGAACAACACCCCCTATACACTTCCTGATGAACTCAGTCACCGTGTCAATGTTATTCTCTGAGGCTACCCAGAACATATCTCAGTCCGTAAAAGAATTTAGAGAAATGGGTGAGAATTTGGGCTGCGGTCCCCATCAATAATGGACTAGCCTCCTCAGAGAGAGAGAGCAAAAGTATTGCGCGTGTTTGAGTGTGTGTGTCCGTGACTCACCGTAGCCGTGCGACCTCTTCATGTGCAGCTTCATGTTGCTCTTCTGTGTGAAGCTGATGCTGCAGATTTCACACTTGTAGGGCTTCTCCCCTGTGTGTTTGACCGTGTGTACCTGTAGGGCACTCTTTTGGTTGAAGGCCTTGTCACACTGGGAACACTTAAAGGGGCGCTCACCTGCACAAACACAGACAGACACCGTCTCAAGAATTTAAATGAGTACAAAGGTTACTTGCTTGCAAATGGCGGTGCAATTCGTCGGATGAATACCAAACACGCATTCTAATTCAATCTTGTGCGCGGTGAAGGCAACAAAACATTGTCTCGCACTAAGATACGTTTGAAATACGGAACAGAAGTACTTCTAAAAAAGTGATTGCGCCTACAGTAATTGATGAGTTGCAGTATATTACTGCAAGCATTAGCAATTTACATCCAATTGAATAAAATTGTTATAAAAAATTAAAGGCCATGTCAGCTTACATTATCTGCTGAGAGATGTGAACCCCTGGCAAAGCGTAAATCAGATTTCCCAATATAACTTGTAGCCTACTGTGCCAATCAGAATAATAGCGTTGCCAGGAGATGCCTCCCATTTAAAAAGGATATGGTCTTTAGAATAATCTTGGAACGTAATGACCTGCCATAATTGGTACCATTACAGTGAAAATACACCGACTTATTTGACTGAAATTAAGGAGACCTGTTATGTCTGCAACTAAGTCCATGGCCATTATTTAAGTACCTCTGCCTCAATCTAAACCATGAAAACTGCACTGTGAGAAAACAGCCACACAATTTGTTGAAGATGATGGAGAGTAAAACCAATTTCCAGTTCGAAGAGCCCCCCCCCCCGTTAGCTTAAAGATGGGCTAAAAGCAACGGTTGTGATTGTGATGCTTTTCTCTTGCTGATGTAACACTAGCAAGCTAGGCTGTCGTGTGTACGAGCTCCCTTACAGTCTCTCCTGCTGGGGACGATAAGAGGTAAGACAGGACCCCCCCCCCCCACACACCGGTTCAGCTGCCCCAGTGGGGCCCTTCAACACACAACATTACAGCAATCTCACTCCGGCCTGCCACTGACACAGCCATTGAGTGGGTGGCCATAAGAGTAGGAAGTAAGTACCAACGAGTCAAAACGTTCAAGTCGCACTTCACCTTAATGACTTACCTCTACAGAACAAAAGGTTCCAATTCAAAAGAAGCAAAAGGCACATCCTACTTTGTCGTGTCGGGTTGTGTTAAATTCACATTAGGAGAGAACATGATTGATGTGCTCTGAAGAAGTGCATTTGGTCATTTTGCCATTGAGGCACATTAAATCATTTTCCTGTTTTTGAAGTGTCCCAAATGCCTGATGGAAGGTCACTCTAGACGAGGACTCGGATGGCAACTTCATTCATATGCTACATTTTCAATTTCGCTCCGTCGAGGCTGGGATGTACAATAGTTCTAAATAAGAATACTAGTCAGAGATTTATTTGAGTGAACGTTGTGTGCGCACGCAGGTGCGTGTGTGGGATTACCTGTGTGTGTGCGGTTGTGTCTCTCTAGTTGGCTGGGCTTGGCGAAGGCTTTATCACAGGAGGAGCATTTGAAGAACTTGGGCCTTTGGGAGCCCAGTGAGGGTCCTCGCTGGTGGACACGCTCGTGCTCCTGTATGAGAAAGAGGTCAGAGGTCCCAGTGACAGAAAATGTGAAACAGAGCAAATATGTTACAAAAACAAATTATGCAATTTGCACGAGAACTGGCCTGCCAATTGCGCCAGCGTACACTTAAAACCATTGGAAAACCCAAAGTCTAATGACAAACCATCCCAAAAAATTCTAATTCTAATGCAGGAACCATCCAGAAACCACCGATTCCAATGATGAACCATCCAGAAACACAAAAGTCTACTGACAAACCATCAATAAAGCTCAAAGTCTAATGAAAAAGACTGAAGAAAACTCCTGCCTAGTCATGAACAAAGAAACAAGGAGGCCAGTCTCGTCATAGGATAGTGTGCTGAGTGAAAAGGATAGTATAGTAGCCCCGATTTTAAGATCAAGGAAAAACTAGCAGCAACTGAACGTTTCTAAAAGAACTTCTTCTACATGTCCCCAGAGTCATAGGAAAGTCTAAGCAAGCAAGCCAACTACACAGACAAATGAGTGTGAGCGTGTGAACATGCGCCCAAAATTTTGGTCTGGTGGGCCAAATGTTGTCCAGGGTGAAGTTTGGCCTGCGGGCCTCACTTTCAGCAGCCTTGGTATTTAACTTTAAATAAAAGCTAATCAACTCCTTAACATTATTGCTAAAAGTACTGGCATCTCCCGCTTAACTATTGCTGAAGCTCCATCTCTAAATTACATCATGAAGTTAATGAACCCAGCAACAGTTAAGTGGAGAAAAAAAAAAAAAAAACATGAATTAATCATTCTCTAATCTCGGACACCCAGAACTAAAATCTGTTGCGTAATTGCATCAAATGCTTAATAAGCTTAATGTACTAACAAAGCATCCACCCCTCTAAACAGAAACTCAAGCCAGTTTCAGGGAAGTCTATGGGCCAAATGTCCCCTCTGGGCTTACATGGGGCTGCTGATTAGCATGGGACAGGCTTTGATACCGTTCTAGCCGCGCTCCACCTACCCAAAGGAGCATTTAATTCCATAAACGAGATGAGGAAAGCATTTGGGAGCAGGATGAGCAAGGAATGAGGGGGGTGTCACTGAGCCAGAGAAGATGTATAAGTATCTTAACACACACGAACGCTCTCTGAATGACGCACAATCAAACACACATGTAATATGCGCTCTCTCTTGTTCATACACATGGACACAGACACACCATCAGGGGATCACACGTGTCATATTAGGTAAAGACGGACACACACTCAGTACACACACAGACAGTACACACACACACAGCCCACACACAGCCCACACACACACACACACACACACACACACAGCACACAGCCAAGGACAGAGGAGGACATTGAGGAGTTGCAGAACAGCATGGCTCTCAGACTGGACGAGAGCAGCTTGTAGGGGGCTGACCTCTGCATATTGACCTACAAATTAGGTCAAGCTCCTGCCTCTCCTCAATGCTTCCCACTGTTTACGTGCTGGAGTTTAGCTATTAAATGGAGAGCCTCTCTTCCTTGGGCAGCCGTATCGTCATGAGTAGATTACGACAGCATTTGTCAGAGGAGACAAAGTGTGCACTCAGCTGTTAACTTTTACCTCTCGCTCCTCCCGGGGCTTATTACCCTGTCACAGGAGGCAGGAGGCGTTTGGGACACAGAGGGAAGAATGACAGTTGGTGTATCGTTCTTACGAGACCACGTCAGAAACTGAAGCAGCAGAAGAGAAGGTTTCAGTCATAGTGCTCAGGTCCTCCAAGGCGATTGTGTTTAAACTCCCCTGAACGCTGAGAAACTCTCAGCTGTTTGACTCCTGTAACCCACTCCTAACCCCGTCCTCCGCCCAGAATACACACAAGAGTACTCAGAGCTGGCCCCATAGGAAACAATTATCCAGAGTTGAACTCTGCTCTGAGGGCAAGGCAGGACAACTACTATCAGGGAATGGAAGGAATACATACAACATATAAACGTGCTGTAGTGTGTGTCTGCCCAGACCTGCGGTGCTTTATTTTGCCACACACTCTGCAAACTTGACAGTGTTCCAAGCTATATAGTCCAGTCTCCAGTGTGTTTGTTGGTGACTGTGTGTCTGTCCCTGCTTACCTTTAAGTGAGTAGCTCTTTTGAAGGCCTTGCCACACACTCTGCAGACGTGGCACCGGTCCTTGCCGTGGGCCTGCCTGCAGTGGCGTCGCAGCGTGTTGGCACTCTGACACACCTGATCGCAGTAGAAACACTGGTTCTGCTTCTGGTTATGCCCCTGGTCCTCCTTCCCCACCGCCTGGCCCTCCTCTGATAGCTGGTTTCAACACAACACACACATCACACACACATTATCATACCCACCACCCTGTCCTTCTTAGACATCTGTTAACAACACAACACACACGCACAGTGGCTGACTGACCCTGTATACATTGTCAGGTTGTCCCTCAGTGACCTGGGGGTGATGACTGATCAGTATGACCTGCTGGGTGGCCTGTTGTCCTGAGAGATCCTGGTCACTGAGCACAGTTTGGTACTGCTGACTCTATGGAGAGAAGATACTCACTGTTACTGTGTGTGTGTGCATGTGTGCGTGTAGCACGTTCAACTATACTTGTGAGTACCAGAAGTCCTCGCAAGAATAGTAAACCAACCAAAATTCAGAGAAATGGTCCTCACTTGTAAAAAGTATATTTTAGGCTTAGGTTTAGATTTAGGGTTAAGTTTAAGGTTAGTGTTTAGGGAAAATGTGATTTTCAATGGGAATATATTGTTTTTCAGAGTGGTTACCTGTGTGTGTGTGTGTGTGTGTGTGTGTGTGTGTGTGTGTGTGTGTGTGTGTGTGTGTGTGTGTGTGTGTGTGTGTGTGTGTTTCAGAGTGGTTACCTGTGCGTTGAAGTTGAGCGTGAATTGAGGTTGAGCGTCCAGCATACCCTGTGTGTCTGCCAGTGTGAGAGTCACGCTGCCGTCACTGGCCATGCTCGATGATGACATCACCAGGCTCTGGGAGCCAGCAGTCTGCGATAGGGAGGTGCTAGGCGGCAGGCTGGTGACTGACAGGAGAGACAGGAAGTAGGTGAGAATTTATCTTGACAGAAATACTTGCGAGATTTTAAAAAGCCATTTTTGTGCCATGCCATTGAAAATGAATTGGCTATGCATTTTCAAATGGGTAGAATGATGCACTGTGGCATATGACAATCGCAAGGAGAGCAAGCCAGCGGAAATTGACTGGGAGTGGATTGGGCAGATACCTGAAAACGCCACATGAACAGCAAATACGTGAAAAAAAAGCACATTTTATGAGAAGTTATCAGATCATTTACTTTTTCTCTGCGGCATCATTTAAAATTGTGGTGTGACAGTGTCAAGGGAAATTAGGCCTAGCAGCTTGCCATCACTCACCACTACAAGGAATCCTGGCAACAATGTTCCACAGTGTAAAAATGTGAAAGGCCAAGAACCCCTTAGGCCTAAACCTCAAATAAATCTTGTAATGAATGACGTGGAAATTGAGTAAGTTGAGGTGACTAAACTGCTTGGAGTAACTCTGGATTGTAAAACTGCCGTGGTCAAAACATGTTGATACAAAAGTAGCTAAGATAGGGAGAAGTCTGTCCATAATCTTAACAACACTATCGACAAGGCAGGTCCTACAGGCCCTGGTTTTGTCGCACCTGGACTACTGTTCAGTCGTGTGGTCAAGTGCCACAAAGAGGGACGTTGGAAAATTACAATTGGCTCTGAACAGGGCAGCATGGCTGGCCCTTAAATGTACAATGATATGCATTTCAATCTCTCATGGCTCAAAGTAGAGGAGAGATAGACTTCATCACTACTTATTTTTGAAAGAAATGTTGACATGCTGATTGCGCCGAGGTGTCTGTTTAAACTACTGGCACACAGCTCGGACACCCGTGCATACACCACAAGACATGCCACCGGAGGTCTCTTCACAATCCTCAGGTCCAGAACAGACTATGGGAGGCACACAGTCCTACATTGAGCCATTGCTACATGGAACTCTATTCCACATCAGGGAACTGACGCAAGCAGTAGAATCATATTTCTTTTTTTAAACGATAAAAATACACCCTATGGGATAGCGGGGACTGTGAAGATGCAAACACACATGAACAGACACGCATACCAAAACGACCAAACTCCTCGCAACGCCTATTCATTGTTTGTAACAGAATGTTGTCCACTTGAGTTGAGAGGAGATCGATGACGATGGCTCTGGGAAGTTGACGAAACTCCACAAGTGATGAGCGTTGAGAGGTACTGCAATCAGAGTGTTAATTGACCCATCTCTCCAGCTCTCCCGCTGAACGAATCACTCAACACACTTTACGTCACAGGCCTTTCACTGTGCGCTCCAAGCGGGCTGCACAATGGGTGAGTAGATGCAAACATACACACACAGCAGTCAGTGCTGCTGCCAGCCCTTACCAGTCATGCCCGCGTTGCTCTGAGGTAGAAGGTGGTCATTGCCAATGGTGAGGGTGGCACCTGTGGTTTGGTGGGATGCCAGCCTGATCCCGCCAATCATCTCTCCGCCACCATGGGTGCCGTGCTGCTGGAGGAGGTCTTGACCTTCAGGATGAGAGAAAATACATTTCATCTCCATCCAACAGTGACGTGACTAAATTATCTTCCCCCGCCCCTTTTTCCTCTTTCTTCGTCCTACAGTCTTCATCTCTCCGTTAATTGGCTTTGTTTACATTCATGCAAAGTTTGGTCACAGAATGACGGCACAAGAAGCACGAACCAGCATTCTGTTATAAAACTTAGCATCTGCACTGTTCGTCAAGTAAATGTGTTTTTGCACATTTTTCTGTGGAAATTGTTAAAAGTCGCACTTGTGCATAGAGTTGTATGTTTAACTTTGAAATCATTGGTTTTTGTTTGGCATAAAACCATTTTTAGTTTCAGCATCACTCCATTAAATTGCTACCGTGAAATTGCCTCTCTGTGATGAAGCACTTTAAATTTTATGACTTAAATTTAATTCCCGGGCAGAGTGGAGGGGAACTGATTCTGAGCTGGATATAGGTATACCGGATTAAGTTTTGGCTATTGTAGGAGGATGTTTGAATGTGTATGCATTAGAGTGAATCAAACTTGTGCCTGTGAGTGTGTGTGTGTGTGTGTGTGTGTGAGTGACTGTGTCCAGTATGTCAATTGACACACAAACACCTAACTTACATTTCTGTGGAATGTGAGTGCCACAATGACATATTTAGGGCAAAAAAGTATTTAGTCAGCCACCAGTTGTGCAAGTTCTCCCACTTAAAGATGAGAGAGGCCTGTAATATTCATCGTGGGTACACGTCAACGATGACAGACAAAATTAGAGAAAAAAATCCAGAATATCACATTGTAGGATTTTTAATGAATTTACTTGCAAATTATGGTGGAAAATAAGTATTTGGTCACCTACAAAGAAGCAAGATTTCTGGCTCTCACAGACCTGTAACTTCTTCTTTAAGAGGCTCCTCTGTCCTCCACTCGTTACCTGTATTAATGGCACCTGTTTGAACTTGTTATCAGTATAAAATACACCTGTCCACAACCTCAAACAGTCACACTCCAAACTCCACTATGGCCAAGACCAAAGAGCTGTCAAAGGACACCAGAAACAAAATTGTAGACCTGCACCAGGCTGGGAAGACTGAATCTGCAATAGGTAAGCAGCTTGATTTGAAGAAAATCAACAGTGGGAGCAATTATTAGGAAATGGAAGACATACAAGACCACTGATAACCTCCCTCGATCTGGGGCTCCACGCAAGATCTCACCCCGTGGGGTCAAAATGATCACAAGAACGGTGAGCAAAAATCCCAGAACCACACGGGGGGACCTAGTGAATGACCTGCCGAGAGCTGGGACCAAAATAACAAAGCCTACCATCAGTAACACACTACGCCGCCAGGGACTCAAATCCTGCAGTGCCAGACGTGTCCCCCTGCTTAAGCCAGTACATGTCCAGGCCCATCTGAAGTTTGCTAGAGAGCATTTGGATGATCCAGAAGAAAATTGGGAGAATGTCATATGGTCAGATGAAACCAAAATATAACTTTTTGGTAAAAACTCAACTCGTCATGTTTGGAGGACAAAGAATGCTGAGTTGCATCCAAAGAACACCATACCTACTGTGAAGCATGGGGGTGGAAACATCATGCTTTGGGGCTGTTTTTCTGCTAAAGGGACCAGGACGACTGATCCGTGTAAAGGAACGAATGAATGGGGCCATGTATCGTGAGATTTTGAGTGAAAACCTTCTTCCATCAGCAAGGGCATTGAAGATGAAACGTGGCTGGGTCTTTCAGCATGACAATGATCCCAAACACACCGCCCGGGCAAGGAAGGAGTGGCTTCGTAAGAAGCATTTCAAGGTCCTGGTGTGGCCTAGCCAGTCTCCAGATCTTAACCCCATAGAAAATCTTTGGAGGGAGTTGAAAGTCCGTGTTGCCCAGCAACAGCCCCAAAACATCATTGCTCTAGAGGAGATCTGCATGGAGGAATGGGCCAAAATACCAGCAACAGTGTGTGAAAACCTTGCGAAGACTTACAGAAAACGTTTGACCTCTGTCATTGCCAACAAAGGGTATATAACAAAGTATTGAGATAAACCTTTGTTATTGACCAAATACTTATTTTCCACCATAATTTGCAAATAAATTCATTACATATCCTACAATGTGATTTTCAGGATTTTTTTCTCTCATTTTGTCTGTCATAGTTGAAGTGTACCTATGATGAAAATTACAGGCCTCATCTTTTTAAATGGGAGAACTTGCACAATTGATGGCTGACTAAATACTTTTTTGCCCCACTGTATCTCACGATTAAGTATCCTTGAAGCGCTGTTGATGCATCTGTACAGTATACCAATTATAGTCTCATGAAAAGATGTGTTACTGACCTTTTTATCCCTACAATCTCTTTGTGAACTTGGTTTGTTGAATTAAAGTGAAGGGGAAAATAGATGATTGTACTCCTGTGAGCCAGCTTGTTTAGCTGTCACGTGTGTGTGGGCATGAGCGAGTGAGTACCTATGGTGAGTGTCTGCATGTTTGTCTGTAGCTGCATGTGTGTGTGTTTTCCCAAAGTGCGCACTGTGTACAATATGTAATTTTTTGGGAAACTCTACCAAATTCACATAAAAATGTGTGTTATGCAATTCTCATTGAAAGCAAGCCTAAGAAGCGGTAGATCTGTTCTATGTGCACCTCTTCTATGCTTCCCTTTCTTAAGTTTAGTTTTTGAGTCTTACACTTTCGATTTTGCACACTAGCTTCAAACAGCTGGGGGACAAAATGTGGTTTTGGAAAATATATTTCTCAGCGTTTTTGATGATACAATGATTTGCTACACTATACTTGCTTGTTTTGTCGCATAAACTGAAATTCAGTCAACCAGGAAATGGCAGAGCAATTCCTGCATAGTGCATCTTTAAAAGCATATTGGATTGGTGCAAGCATTAGCTGGAGAGTTTCCTTCTTTGTTAAATCCATGATGGGGAGCGTGCAAGTGTACACTTTGGGAGAAGTATGGAGAATAGGGACAGATCATTTGTGTGTGTCTACCTGATATGGTGAGTGTGATCTCCTGGGGGTGGTTGCCTGCAGCAGTGTTGCCCCCAGCAGCAGCGTTGGCCTGGGCCTGGACATGAGCTAGAGCCTGGGTGAGGCTGGAGTTGTTGATGGTCAGGGTGATCTCCTGAGCACCATGAGCCCCACTGGACACCAGGCCTGGAGCATTCATCACATGGCTCAGGTCCTGATGAGAACCTAAAGGGGGAAGGAGAGAAAACAGGGAGATACAGAAGCCATCATTAACTAATTGACTCTCTTCACTTCTATCCTTCCTCTCTTTTTTTCCTCTCCTATCCTCTCCCCTTTTCATCCCTCTTCTCCTTATCCCCATTTTACTCCCTCCCTCCATCTATTCTCTCCTCTCCTCTCCCGCCATCTCCCATGGCTTAGGCTGACACCCTATGCTGTCAAAGTAGGTCCAGCTGGTGTGAAAGCATGGCTGTGGAACAAACTCATTGTGACAGTTTCCTCAAGGTGGAGCCACACATCACATACCACTCATATCAACAAAATAAAGCTGTAGAGCCCAAAAGAGAGGAGAGGATATGAGTAGAAGAGACATCGTCAGCTGCACACATTAGTTAAGAAACACTTTAGTGAAACATCTACCCATTTTAAGTTTGGCTGCAAGGAAGCAAAAAGGATTCGGCGTCGTCGAGGAAAATCCAGAATTGTATTAATTATTGATAATGACCACGTTTACATGCCCACCAATATCCTGTTATTATTCACAATACTCAAGTATTCTGTTTTTGAGTTGATGTATATAAACATCATATCCCGTTTACAATAACCCAAAAAAGCTTGCATCCCGGTTATGAGAAACCCGGAAAATGATGCCTGGGATATGCAGATCGAAGACGGGATACTGTGGCATGTAAAAATCGTATCCCCCTTAATGTTCTTTTTGCGGTCTGCGGAGGCTGAGTTTAGCTTTTCATGGGTGTTGTGTGATGTTTTCATCTGATTGTCAAACAAATCACATCAAAAAGTAGGCTCCCTGCGCAGTTCCATCCACCATAATATATATATATATATTTTTTATTCTGCTTATAATTTCCGACATTTGGTAGGCCATATTATAATTTCCGACATTTGGTAGTCCATTTGTCAACTAAAGTTTGATACATGCAGTGTCCATATTTCCGTTACTATTCGATTTAACCCATATGACCTTAAATGAGGAACATTCTGTTTATTCATGGTTACAGGGATAAGACTTTAAGCGGGATATGAACTACAACCTGGAACACAGTGTGCATGTAAACGTGGTCAATGTTAGTATAGGAATGCATATGAGAGGTATGGGGGAGAAGACGGGAGCACCATGCACCTGTGTTGTCAAATAAAATGTATGCATCTGTTGAGGGAACAGGTCAATTGAGGAGAAGAAAATGTGTACATCGAAAAGGCACTCCAGTTTCTGCTTTGAACAGAAAATGCTCCATCTTGAAAAACGTGAATGCTGACATGCACAATGCTTTGGGATTGTAATGGACTAATAAACTAATAAACATAACCAACTGACATTTACTCTTGAGGTGCTGACTTGTTGCACCCTCGACAACTACTGTGATTATTATTAATTATTATGAACATTTAAACATCTTGGCCATGTTCTGTTATAATCTCCACCCGGCACAGCCAGGAGAGGACTGGCCACCCCTCATAGCCTGGTTCCTCTTTAGGGTTCTTCCTAGGTTTTGTCCTTTCTTGGGAGTTTTTCCTAGCCACCATGCTTCTACGCCTGCATTGCTTGCTATTTGGGGTTTTAGGCTGGGTTTCTGTACAGCACTTTGATATATCAGCTGATGTCAGAAGGGCTATATAAATACATTTGATTTGAATTTGATTTGATAACACAAGTGAACTTTCCGAGGGAACTACCCCTTCAATTCTCCTGAGGGATCATGTTAGTATAGGAACAGAAATGCGAAATTCCTGGGTGAAGACGGGACCACCATGCACCTGTGATGTCGTGCTCGCCAAGGCTACCCATGGTGACGTGGCCGGGGCCGATAGCGGGGGGGTGCAGAGCCAGGCTGGTGAGCGGGTGCAGGACCAAATTGGAGCTGGACGCCGAGGGGTCTCCCGTGGCCATGAGGTGGGCACCAGGGTGGCTGGTCAGGCTTCCGTCTCCTGTCAGGGCGTGGGAGAGGAGACCTCCCTGCTGGAGGATGGCTGGGTCAATCTGGAGGGGATGGGAGAATACCAATGAGTCAACACAAGAGAGGGGTAGGAGGGAGAGAGAGAGCGAGAGAAAGAGAGGTGAAAGAGAGAGAGAGAGAGAGAGAGGAGAGAGATTTTAAAAAAAGAGATGAAACAGAGAGAGCGAGAGAGAGAAAGAGAGAGATGAAAGAGAGAGAGAGGGAGAGAGAGGTGAAAGAGAGAGAGGTAAAATAGAGAGAGAGGGAGAGAGAGAGGAAGAGAGAGATGAAAGAGAGAGAGAGGGAGAGAGAGGTGAAAGAGAGAGAGGTAAAATAGAGAGAGAGGGAGAAAGAGAGGAAGAGAGAGGTGAAAGAGAGAGAGAGAGGAAGAGAGAGGTGAAAGAGAGAGAGAGAAAGACAGAGATGAATGAGAAAGAGAAAGCGATAGGGGAGCAGAGGAGAGTTAGGACAGATGATGAAAAAGAGGGAACAAAGGGAGAAGGAGAGGTGGAGCAAAGGAGAGGAAAGAGAGGGTGAGAAGTAGGTGACACTGGCAGTGACAAGCACACACGAACACACACACACACACACACACACACACACACACACACACACACACACACACACACACACACACACACACACACACACACACACACACACACACACACACACACACACACCTCATTACCTGCAGTGTGATGTTGTTGATGTTGCTGGAGTCGATGCCAGAGATTTGGACGTTGGGACACACTAGGTTGGCAGAGGTGAGCTGGAGGTGGATGCCCTCCAGAGTAGCCAGACCCTCCGACAGAGACACTGTCAGGTCACCACCCGCTACAATAGAATCACAAACCACACTATTAGATTAGAAGACCTTAATTGTCCCAGGCTTGGATAATTCGACTTGCATTTTAAGGCATCGAGTTTGTACACATAACGGGCTGTTATAAAAAGCAGACTCCCATTCTGTGATATTTATAGACATTTTCTATCGTTTAAATGAATCACAAAACACCCATCTATTCTGGAAGAATGGCACTTAGAAATGCATGATGAGCCCAGTTCACCTGTCTAGACTCTAAACCCACCATAAACCAAAGTATAAGGTGTAGGACTTTCAGAAATAATTGACATAATAAAAAAATGAATGGTAATAATTCCGATTTTTCTGTGTTTGCTCAATGTGCTTTCCGTCTGCTCGAACAGATAAGAGGAGTGGCTCAGAGTAACTTATCATCCAACGGGGGATCTTCGAGGGAACTAGAGAGAGAGGGAGAGAGAGAGAGAGAGGCTGCCAGGAGCACCCCGAGTTGTGTGCCAGCAATGAGCACGGTGCGTGGAAGCCATTTCTAAGTCATTTCGAAGCCCTACTAGATTCTCGAACAGCGCTGTGAGGGGAATTCATTTCATGGCTGCTTTTTTGGATGGCTTCCCCCTCGCCGCCAGTTTGAACAAACAACAGATTAGAGGTGAAGTGAGCCAGAGTTCAGTCAAAACATTTCAACTCTTAAGTGTTGATGCTTTTCAGACTCCACAAATGTTGCTTCAGACTCCTTATTTCATCCGAGTCTGTAGATCTAACTAACAGATACGTCATACTGTAGTTGAAGCCGAGAATGTCTTAATAAATTGGATTGAACAAATATTTATTTTCCATGATGATGGGAAACTTGTCTTTAGACCGTCCCCTCGCCCATAACCTGGCGCGAACCAGGGACCCTCTGCACACATCAACAACAGTCCCCCAGGAAGCATCGTTACCCATCGCTCCACAAAAGCCGCGGCCCTTGCAGAGCAAGGGGAACTACTACTTCAAGGTCTCAGAGCAAGTGACGTCACTGATTGAAACGCTATTTAGCGGGCACCGCTAACTAAGCTAGCCGTTTCACATCCATTACACTCACACAAGGAAAACTACAGGAAAAGTGCTTTTAAATATTTGCAGAACATTGGTCTTGCTTATGAACCAGGCGTGAAGGACGTTGCCTGGCTACCTAGACTCCTTGCTCCAGCCAAATACTACACCACGCCCATGGACGTTAGTATCTTCTCCACAATGAGTCTGGATCGGAGTGCCTCCTCGACCCCTCATGAATTGAAACACATTCGGGGCCGTCTTATTGGTCCAGAAACCAATGGGTTGGGCCAGAGCCAGAACACAAGTGGGTAAAGCGTCAGTTTGGAAAATTGCCATTGGCGTTGATACTCTGATTGGTTAGAGACGATCCAATCGCTGATGACTTTGTTTTGTACAACACCCCTCGTGCCCCTCTTCACCACAAACTATTTCAATGATGGCAGTCTCAGACACCAGTCATCAGCTCTTCCTTGGCTGGCTACTGAGAACAGACTGTACTTGGACTCAGGCTTCAAACCTCTCCTCTCAGTCTCAAACTATGGTTTGAATGTAGACTAGGTTAGGGCGGACTGTTCAGGTGAAATATGGTTGCTGTGCTGAGCAGCACTGAGGAACCCATGTTCAATTCAATATATTCATTGAATTGGAATTTACCCCCAACCCTGATGTGAGTGAGTGAGTGGGCCCTTACCGGACATGGAGGTAGGCAGGATAGCCTGGCCCACCAGGCCTTGCTGCAGCAAGTTCTGGTCAAACTGGCCTGCGAGGACCTGGTTGGCTGGGAGGTAGATGTTATGGTCTGTGGTGTTAGCCTGGAGCAGGCCCACAGGGTGGAGGATCTCTGGGTTAGCCGGGTGCTGCTGGTTCTGGTTACTTCTGGACGATGCCGCTCGCTTGGCCTTCCGACCCTCTGAGCTGGGCCGGTAGTGACACTGGATGTGGGTCTTGCGGTGGCCTGAGGTGCGGAAGCGGAGCTCGCAGAAGGGGCATTTGAAGGGCTTGGAGCCTGTGTGGAGACGCATGTGGACTTTCAGACTCCCTTTGGTGGAAAAGGATGTGTTGCACATGTGACAGTTGAACAGCTTCTGACCTGCAGGGGGAGAACAACAGAATGATAGCATTGTTAACGGTAGGTTTCTTCTTGTTTTCCCCTATAGTATGTAGCCCTAATGGGGATTTACTGTGTACCACTGATTCTCATTATTTAACAAAGTGGTAGGTTTGGCAACAATGTGACTGAGGTCTGGGATCGAGTGAGGGCCACCAGGGGTTTGTTTGGAG
Organism: Oncorhynchus keta; assembly: GCF_023373465.1. Taxonomy (NCBI): domain Eukaryota; kingdom Metazoa; phylum Chordata; class Actinopteri; order Salmoniformes; family Salmonidae; genus Oncorhynchus; species Oncorhynchus keta. The sequence goes on from NC_068451.1 coordinate 4,287,021, forward strand.
TGGGGGTTGGGTGTTAGGTCCAAAATGTGTATTGTGACTCTAGATTGATGTGAACCAATAAAAAAATATATATTCTCAAAACACTTTTGCCAATGATGTCCTGAAACAGAGTTTGAATGTCATTGTTCCATTGATGAACGTTTGGCACCTCCGTTCTGACAAGATGCCGTTTCCTCGATTTCTCCCCTAGAGTACCAATGAAACGAGTCACTTTTCTAATCACTGCAGTTCCAAAAGTTAATTCAGACGTCCCTACAGAGAATACTGATCCACAGCTCTTCAACAATAACTTGGGACTATTAGGCCTGCTTAGCAAATGTCTGGGCCTTCTCATTAATCAGGGAGAATGAGTGTGTCTGCTCCAGGGTCAGAGTGTCAAACCACAGTAATTACCAAAAGAGAACAAGGTGTGAGGAGATATCTCCTAATATCCCTTGAATAACAAAACTTTTCTGCTGCCATCTTGCGCCGGCGATCAAACCTACAACTCCGTCCCATAAATCATCAGGCACAATTACTCCCCACTGCGCCGTTAGATGATAAGACATGCAAATGAGGCCGATTTAAATATTGTTTATAACAAATTAGGACTACGTGTCCAAGAATTTATAAACTCTTGTTTTTGAGTACGGACCCGCTTTCACTGCATTTACTGATTGATTTACATAATGTAACTCTTAAATCATGGATCAAAGTGCACTCTACACCCACAGAGTTGGACCATACTGAGAACATATTGCAGCTAATGTAGCAACAACCCTAACATCACTTAAACTAATTAACAGGGACAGATCAGCCTACGCTACTCCCACGGTGGCATTTGAACCAACGTTCCCCTCCTACAGTGTTTCCTCTGATCCCCCCCCCCCATGATCAGATGGAGTGGAAGTACACGCTGTGTACTACACGCTGTGTACTGCACGCTGACCTGTGTGGGTCTTTATGTGGCAGTCCAGGGTGGACTTCACGGTGAAGTTCTTCCCACACTCGTCACACTTGTAAGGACGCTCTCCTGTGTGGATCCGGATATGTCTAGAGAGAGCGAGGAGGGAAGGAGAGAAAGAGCGAGCGAGAAAGTTACTCATGAACATTCCTGTTAGAATGGAGAGCGTGTCAAGGGAACGCTTTAGGTTAAGTTTCAGAGTCTAAGAATTAATTAAAATAAGTTAAATTAAAAGAAGATGAATTAAAAGAAGGTTCACATTCTTTTCATTAAAAAAAAGACAGTGTAACACACAATGCATTTATCACCTGTGGCCATTCTGATGTTTTCCTATTTTCATTTTGCATGCTTTGTGCTTACCAAGGCTCCCAGGAAATTAAATCAAACCTGAATGTCATCTCTCCTGAATTTGAATCTGCAAGTTTCAGGCACAAGGCCACTGACTCAGCAAAATTGTTAGTTTACTCCCTCTCATAACCTGAGCAGGGATACGTTATTTTTATATTACGACATTCTTTTTGCTGACAAAGCAGAACGTTTGCTATTAGAATGGGTAGCTTGTCGGGGTAACTTGTCTTTGTCAAAAACGCGTCAGCTTTATTGTTTTGATAAAAGAGCACCATGAAATGAAGTGAATACATCTTTGTTGCAGCCATCTCCGGGGTGTTGCTGTCATTTCTCCTTGTTTTCGGGTAGGCTTAGTGACTCCATAATTATATTAGGCTACTTTTGAAGAGCTTCCGAAATGAAAAGCTAAGCCTATCCCATAAATACTTCAATATGTCCTTGAGTTATGGCTGGTCGGGGGGGTTTGACGAAGCCATAATGATCATTACTTAAGATCTGACAAGCTCATTACTTAATATCTTAATACCCCAATCTAATATTCCTCGCCATTAATTGCAAACCAACGTTTATGGTCCAGTATAACCTATTCTCTTGTTAGCAGAACATTTTATGCTCGGATTGCAATGAATGATGGACCGAAATTTCACTAACTAAAAGTTACTGCTCGAAAACACTGCAGTAAAGAAATGAGCCGTTGATATGGCACCTCTGTCCATTTCATAGCATTATTTTCTCTTCTTCTTACAAGATGACTCCATAAACCGATGGGACAATTCCAGCTGTCAAACTAGATTCTGCCTCTCCTCACTCAGCTCCGCTCATGTTAAGCGGAGGCATCCTTCCTTAAAGGGGCAATCTGTGATTGCTACGCCCATGATATATGCCCCATTGATTTTTGAAGAACATCACATGCTTCATGAGCTTAGTTCAACTGCCGAACCCCAACAGAAAGCAACATCTAACATTGTTTTACTCCAATGTTTGTAAACAAAAAAAACACTGTATAGCCTCAAAACATGATTTAAAATATACATGTGCAATATACATAGCCAGTCCTTGCATCCAAACATCTTTCTTTGAATTTGAGAGTGGTTACATTTCTCCAGCCCCATCGCTCAGCAGTTTTAAGGGGGACCGCTGTGTTATTGTTTCAACTGCAGATTGACACTTTAAGAAACATTTCGCCTGTCACGCACTGTTCACACACCGGTGCAACACTAGTGCAAAACAAGAGGGAAATGAAGAGGGAAACAACTCATTTCTCCACACACCGGTGCAACACTAGTGCAAAACAAGAGGGAAATGAAGAGGGAAACAACTCATTTCTCCAGCGCCTGACGATGACAATCGTTCACAGGGGAGATGTTTTTTTTTGGGCTGTTTAGCAGCTTGTTTGGCGGTGATCTGATGAATGAACTCCCCAGTAAACACGTGTGTGTGTATTGGCAGGTGATAAGCACCCCAATAACACGAACCCTGTCAGCCAGCCTGTGAGTGCTGTGGGCTGTGTTAATAACTTCAGATAGGGTCTATTGTGGAGCCCCTCTCAGAGCAGAGGTCTGCAGTAGAAACTGTTGTAGTGACTGGGAGGAGGGCTCTTCTTCTGGGAGAGAGGTTGGGTCAGGGCTGCAGTTTGGAGCCTGTTCAGGGCCCTGTAATTGGGATCTCTGTAGTGGAGGGCTCTTCTGGGATATAGGATGGGTTTGGGGGGGTGGGACACAATGAGCTGGGCATTGCTCTTTGAGAGGTCCAGGAGGAGAGGGCGGCTGGAACGACAAGGTAACTCTTCAACTGCTGGGAAAGACAATCATGACAGAATAATGAGAAGGAGAGAGAGAGAGTGAGAGAGAGAGAGGTGGAGATGGACGTAGAGGTGGACTCGCGGGCTGGACTGCACCTGAACATGAGAGGAGCCCCTCTCAGAGAGCTCAGAGAGGTGGGGGAAACATCAAACCCAAGAGCAAGATATTCAGATACACTGAGAGAGTCTGAGTCGCTCAGAGTCAGAGCATGAGGGGGAATAGGACCAGGGCCTAAACGAACACCTGCCATGTCTATTTCAGCAGCCACGTTGTCGGTTGGTCAGGGCTCCACAGTGCAAGCATTTTTCAATGCTAGAGTTTGCTTCAACTGCTATCGAAGACACATTTAAAAAATTAAATAAATTATATATATATATAATATATACATACATACATACACACTGCTCAAAAAAATAAAGGGAACACTTAAACAACACAATGTAACTCCAAGTCAATCACACTTCTGTGAAATCAAACTGTCCCCTTAGGAAGCAACACTGATTGACAATACATTTCACATGCTGTTGTGCAAATGGAATAGACAACAGGTGGAAATAATAGGCAATTAGCAAGACACCCCCAATAAAGGAGTGGTTCTGCAGTTGGTGACCACAGACTACTTCTCAGTTCCTAGATGGAGTCTACAACCCACACAAGTGGCTCAGGTAGTGCAGCTCATCCAGGATGGCACATAAATGCGAACTGTGGCAAGAAGGTTTGCTGTGTCTGTCAGCGTAGTGTCCAGAGCATGGAGGCGCTACCAGGAGACAGGCCAGTATATCAGGAGACGTGGAGGAGGCCGTAGGAGGGCAACAACCCAGCAGCAGGACCGCTACCTCCGCCTTTGTGCAAGGAGGAGCAGGAGGAGCACTGCCAGAGCCCTGCAAAATGACCTCCAGCAGGCCTCAAATGTGCATGTGTCTGCTCAAACGGTCAGAAACAGACTCCATGAGGGTGGTATGAGGGCCCGACGTCCACAGATGGGGGTTGTGCTTACAGCCCAACACCGTGCAGGACGTTTGGCATTTGCCAGAGAACACCAAGATTGGCAAATTCGCCACTGGCGCTCTGTGCTCTTCACAGATGAAAGCAGGTTCACACTGAGCACATGTGACAGACGTGACAGAGTCTGGAGACGCCGTGGAGAACGTTCTGCTGCCTGCAACATCCTCCAGCATGACCGGTGGGTCAGTCATGGTGTGGGGTGGCATTTCTTTGGGGGGCCGCACAGCCCTCCATGTGCTCGCCAGGTTCCTCCCAATGCAAGACAATGCTAGACCTCATGTGGCTGGAGTGTGTCAGCATTTCCTGCAAGAGGAAGGCATTGATGCTATGGACTGGCCCACCCGTTCCCCAGACCTGAATCCAATTGAGCACATCTGGGACATCATGTCTCGCTCCATCCACCAGACTGTCCAGGAGTTGGCGGATGCTTTAGTCCAGGTCTGGGAGGAGACCCCTCAGGAGACCATCCGCAACCTCATCAGGAGCATGCCCAGGCATTGTAGGGAGGTCATACAAGCACGTGGAGGCCAAACACACTACTGAGCCTCATTTTGACTTGTTTTAAGGACATTACATCAAAGTTGGATCACCCTGTAGTGTAGGTTTTCCACTTTAATTTTGAGTGTGACTCCAAATCCAGACGTCCATGGGTTGATAAATTTGATTACCATCGATTATTTGCGTGTGATTTTGTTGTCAGCACATTCAACTATGTAAAGAAAAAAGTATTTAATAAGAATATTTAATTCATTCAGATCTAGGATGTGTTATTTTAGTGTTCCCTTTATTTTTTTGAGCAGTGTGTATGTATATATATATATATATATATATATATATATATATATATATATATTTCACCTTTATTTAACCAAGTTCTCATTTACAACTGCCACCTGGCCAAGATAAAGCAAAGCGACACAAACAACAACACAGAGTTACACATGGAATAAACAAGCGTACATTCAACAACACAATAGAAAAAAGAAAGTCTATATAGAGTGCGTGCAAATGGCATGAGATGGTAAGGCAATAAATAGGCCATAGTAGCGAAGTAATTACAATTTAGCAAATTAACACTGGAGTGATAGATGAGCAGATGATGATGTGCAAGTAGAAATACTGGTGTGCAAAAGAGCAGAAAAGTAAATAAAAACAATATGGGGATGAGGTAGGTAAATTAGGTGGGCTATTTACAGATGGGCCATGTACAGCTGCAGCGATCGGTTAACTGCTGAGATAGCTGATGTTTAAAGTTAGTGAGGGAAAAGTGAGGGAAATATAAGTCTCCCGCTTCGCCGATTTTTGCAATTCGTTCCATTCATTGGCAGCAGAGAACTTGAAGAAAAGGCGGCCAAAGGAGGTGTTGGCTTTGGGGATGACCAGATACACCTGCTGGAGCGCGTGCTACGGGTGGGTGTTGTTATCGTGACCAGTGGGTGGGTGCTGCTATGGTGACCAGTGAGCTGAGATAAGGCGTAGCTTTACCTAGCATAGACTTATAGATGACCTGGAGCCAGTGGGTCTGGCGACGAATATGTAGCGAGGGCCAGCCGACTAGAGCATACAGGCCGCAGTGGTGGGTGGTAAAAGGGGTTTTGGTGACAAAACGGATGGCACTGTGATAGACTGCATCCAATTTCCTGAGTAGTGTTGGAGGCTATTTTGTAAATGACATCGCCGAAGTCGAGGATCGGTAGGATAGTCAGTTTTACGACGGTATGTTTGGCGGCGTGAGTGAAGGAGGCTTTTTTTGCGAAATAGGAAGCCGATTCTAGGTTTAATTTTGGATTGGAGATGTTTAATGAGTCTGGAAGGAGAGTTTACAGTCTAGCCAGACACCTAGGTATATATATATATATATATATATATTCTAATTCAGAACAGTCCAGAGCAGTGATGCTAGTCGGGCGGGCGGGTGCAGGCAGCGAACGGTTGAAAAGCATGTATTTGGTTTTCCTAGCATTTAAGAGCAGTTGGAGGCCACGGAGGGAGTGTTGCATGGCATTGAAGCTTGTTTGGACGTTAGTTAACACAGTGTTCAAAGAAGGGCCAGATGTATACAGAATGGTGTCGTCTGCATAGAGGTTTATCTGGGAATTACCCGCAGCAAGAGCGACATCAGTGATGTATAGAGTCGGCCCGTGAATTGAACCCTGTGGTACCCCCATAGAGACTGCTAGAGGTCCGGACAACAGGCCCTCCGATTTGACACAGTGAACTCTGTCTGAGAAGTAGTTGGTGAACCAGGTGAGGCAGTCATTTGAGAAACCAAGGCTGTTGAGTCTGCCGATAAGAATATGGTGATTGACAGAGTCGAAAGCCTTGGCCAGGTCGATGAAGATGGCTGCACAGTACTGTCTTTTATCGATGGCGGTTATGATATCATTTAGTACCTTGAGCGTGGCTGAGGTGCACCCGTGACCAGCTCGAAAACCGGATTGCACAGCGGAGAAGGTAAGGATCGAAATGGTCAGTGATCTGTTTATTAACTTGGCTTTCGAAGACTATAGAAAGGCAGGGTAGGATGGATATAGGTCTATAATAGTTAGGGTCTAGTGTGTCACCCCATTTGAAGAGGGGGATGACTGCGGCAGATTTAGATATTTAGGGATCTCGGACGATACGAAAGAGGTTGAACAGACTGGTAATAGGGGTTGCAACAATGGCGGTGGAATATTTTAGAAAGAGAGGGTCCAGATTGTCTAGCCCAGCTGATTTGTACGGGTCCAGGTTTTGCAGCTCTTTCAGAACATCTGCTGTCTGGATTTGGGTGAATGGAGAAGCTGGGTAGGCTTGGGCAAGTAGCTGGGGCGGGTGCGGAGCTGTTGGCGTAGCAAGGAGGAAAGCATGGCCAGCTGTAGAGAAATGCTTATTGAAATTCTCGATTATCGTGGACTTAGCCTCAGGGCAGTGGACCTAGCCTCAGTGCAGTGGCCAGCTGGGAGGAGGACTTTACAGTGTCCCAAAACTTTTTGGAGTTAGAGCTACAGGATACAAATTTCTGTTTGAAAAAGCTAGCCTTTGCTTTCCTGGCTGACTGTGTATTGGTTACTGGCTTCCCTGAAAAGTTGCACATCGTGGGGACTATTTGATGCTAGGGCAGTACGCCACAGGATGTTTTTGTGCTGGTCGAGGGCAGTCAGGTCTGGAGTGAACCAAGGGCTATATCTGTTCTTAGTTCTACATTTTTTGAAAGGGGCATGCTTATTTAAGATGTTGAGGAAATTACTTTTAAAGAACAACTAGAGCGGCATGACTGCCCTGGTTGTCATGGTAACCTACCTCCCTTAAAGGAAAAATCCACCCAAAACCACTAATTCCTATAATTTACAGTGTTAATTAACAATATTATGTGAGAACAATATTTTTGTGAACAAATGTTTTATTTTATCGTTATAATAAGGTTGGTACCAACATGTGAAAATGGATGTGGAAACATGGAAATCTGTTCAGCATGTGAAGTAGCTAGTAAGTGCAGTTTGTTTTGGCAATTTTACAGCTATCAATTTAGAAGTCCATGTTCAACCTGCAGTCTGACATTCACAACAGCACCATGCAATGCACCCTGTCCTGAAGAGGCAGACAAACAGGAGAAATGTGCTAGACCCTCTCTTCAATTACACATTTCTCCAGGAAGGAATATCGCAAAAATATGATCAATGGCTCAATCGAAGACAACCTCTCGCGTTATGACATCGAACAGTATTTAAATCTGACATGTATGACAGGTGTTTTGTGATCTAAAAGTCATATTCCTATTAACTTCCAATGTAGTGAGATGCTTCATAACAGCCAAATTCCTGCCTGCTTGAACAGCAATAGCTCAGATACACATGAAAACATGAATTGACCCAGGGAATCGATAGAACATCGCTCAAAATGGGTGAATCTTTCCTTTAAAGGGGCAGCTGAATTTTTTGGTCTCATCTGTGATATTTTGATTAAAAAGTATTATTATTATTGTCTCCTATCATTGCTATGCAGACGACACACAATTAATCTTCTCCTTTCCTCCTTCTGATGACCAGGTGGTGAATCGCATCTCTGCATGTCTGGCAGACATATCAGTGTGGATGACGGATCACCACCTCAAGCTGAACCTCGGCAAGACGGAGCTGCTCTTCCTCCCGGGGAAGGACTGCCCGTTCCATGATCTCGCCATCACGGTTGACAACTCCATTGTGTCCTCCTCCCAGAGCGCTAAGAACCTTGGCGTGATCCTGGACAACACCCTGTCGTTCTCAACTAACATCAAGGCGGTGGCCCGTTCCTGTAGGTTCATGCTCTACAACATCCGCAGAGTACGACCCTGCCTCACACAGGAAGCGGCGCAGGTCCTAATCCAGGCACTTGTCATCTCCCGTCTGGATTACTGCAACTCGCTGTTGGCTGGGCTCTCTGCCTGTGCCATTAAACCCCTACAACTCATCCAGAACGCCGCAGCCCGTCTGGTGTTCAACCTTCCCAAGTTCTCTCACGTCACCCGCTCCTCCGCTCTCTCCACTGGCTTCCAGTTGAAGCTCGCATCCGCTACAAGACCATGGTGCTTGCCTACGGAGCTGTGAGGGGAACGGCACCTCAGTACCTCCAGGCTCTGATCAGGCCCTACACCCAAACAAGGGCACTGCGTTCATCCACCTCTGGCCTGCTCGCCTCCCTACCACTGAGGAAGTACAGTTCCCGCTCAGCCCAGTCAAAACTGTTCGCTGCTCTGGCTCCCCAATGGTGGAACACACTCCCTCACGACGCCAGGACAGCGGAGTCAATCACCACCTTCCGGGGACACCTGAAACCCCACCTCTTTAAGGAATACCTAGGATAGGATAAAGTAATCCTTCTCACCCCCCTTAAAAGATTTAGATGCACTATTGTAAAGTGGCTGTTCCACTGGATGTCATAAGGTGAATGCACCAATTTGTAAGTCGCTCTGGATAAGAGCGTCTGCTAAATGACTTAAATGTAAATGTAAATGTAAAAGACTAAGGTCACAAAACTTGAAATAGCATCGGGCAATATAAAACATCACTTCTTACTAGTAAAACATTTCTTATTTTAGAGGCATCTCCTCTGTTTTGGGGGGGAAGGTTTTGGTGTAATTATGGAGAAAAAACATTGTGGCTAGTTAAAATGAGTGGCTGGTCAATTTTTAAATCTACCTGCCACAGAATGGCTGGCGGAACAAAACGTTAGTTTCAGGCCCTGAATAGGACAGAGAAAGTAGATGAAGAGAGAGTGAGAAAGAGCATATAAGAGAGTACAGGACAGAGGGAGACAGTTCTCTGACACTCAGCTCACCTGACGAGGTCGCTGGGCTTCTTGAAGCTCTTGGGGCAGAAGTTACAGCAGTTGGCGAACTTGGGCTCCGTCTCCAGCTCCACCGCCTTGTCCTTGATCTCGCTGATGCGGTCGCGCTCCGCCGCCGACTGGGCCAGCACCTTCTCCGACACGGACGCCTCGTCACCAGGGTCATTCTTGGCCAGCTCCTCCGCCTGCTCCTCGGTGAAGGTTATGATGTTGGCCCGGTTCCTTTTCATCACGGTCTGCTCACCCTCCTCTTCCTCCTCGCCATCCTCATCCTCCAGCCCTGCGAGGGGAGAGACACATAGGAGGAAAGGATTCACATGCTTCTTGAGTGTCAATCAACATCACGCCCACAACTCGAACTCAGACCTGGGTCCATTTCAGATGCATTTCAAATAATTGCTGCTTGTCAATTGTGCATGGTGATCTTAGGCTTGTTCGGCCATGGAAACCCATCTCATGAAGCACCCGACAAACAGTTATTGTGCGGATGTTGCATTCAGAGGCAGTTTGGAACTCGGTATTGAGGACAGACTATTTTTACGCGCTTCAGCGGTCCCGTTCTGTGAGCAGATGTGGCCTACCACTTCGCGGCTGAGCCGTTGTTGCTCCTAGACGTTTCCACTTCACAATAACAGCACTTCCAGTTCACCGGGGCAGCTCCAGCAGCACAGAAATTTGACAAACTGACTTGTTGGAAAGGTGGCATCCTATGACAGCGCCACGTTGAAAGTAACTGAACTCTTCAGTAAGGCCCCTCTAATGATAATGTTAATCTATCTTTTTAAGGATTTTGTAAATACTACATCTCTGTACTTATATAATTAAATGGGACATTGACCAATATGGCTGCCATTATCAACAAAATCTAGAGCTAAACAGATCTATGACACTAGCCGCTCTAAATAAAAATTGTATTGGTCACATACACATATTTAGCAGATGTTGTGGTGGGTGTAGCGAAATGCTTGTATAGTATATATCTCTATGGCTATGTCCCAAATTCCTCTCATTCCTTCCTAAGTGTGCACTTGTTCACTTCCCTTCACTGATTTAGAAGGAAATGACTGGTATAAGAAATATCATAGAAACACCTACTAGCCTCCACCAATCCAATGCTTTTAGATTTGTGGGAAGTAGTGAAGGAATGCATACTTTAGGAGAAAGGAGATATTATTGGGACGCAGGCTATGTCTGTACCTCTGTCCACTTCGGCGTGGTCCTTCTTCAAGTGCTTCCTATACAGCACATTGTTGCGGAAGCTGTCCTCACACATGTGACACTTGTAGGGCTTCAGGTGGACAACCATGTGGCGGTTCAGACTGCCGTTGGTGGTGAAGGAAGTGTCACACATGTTACACTTATAGGCCTTCACTCCTAGGAGCGGGAGCAAAGGAGACGGAGATATAAATAACCATATGTTTCATCAGTGTATTGACCAAAAAGGTTTAGCTTTCCCCAGAGGTGGAAAAAGTACCCCAATGTCATACTTGAGTAAAAGTAAAGATCAATTCATAGTAAAATACTCCTTGAGTAAAAGTCTAAAAGTATTTGGTTTTAAATATAAGCATCAAAAGTCAACGTAATTGCAAAAAATTTGCAATGAACCTCTCTAGGTTAGGGGACGGTATTATCACGTCCGGATGAAAAGCGTGCCCAAAGTAAACTGCCTGCTACTCAGGCCCAGAAGCTAGGATATGCATATTAGTAGATTTGGATAGAAATCACTCTGAATTTTCAAAAATTGTTTGAATGATTTCTGTGAGTATAACAAAACTTATTTGGCAGGCGAAACCCCGAAAACAAACCAACCAGAAAAAAGAAATTGAGGTCACTCTCTTTTCAATGAGTTTTCTATGGGGATCTGGATTTCTAAGGCACTTGCTTGCAGTTCCCATCGCTTCCACTGGATGTCAACAGTCTTTAGAAATTGGTTGATGTTTTTCATTTGTGTAATGAAGAAGTAGCCCTGTCCAGAACAAGGGTCGTGTGAAATGTACTGTTTGATAGAGGCGTGTGACCTAAAAGCACCCCCCACTTTGTTTTCTTCCGGTATTGAACACAGTTTATCCCGTCTTAAATTTTATTGATTATTTACGTTAAAAATACCTAAAGTTGTATTTGGAAAGTTGTTTGAAATGTTTGGAGAAAGATTACCGGTAACTTATGAGATATTTTGTAGCCATGTTGCGCGAGTTGGAATAGGTGTTTTTCTGGATCAAACGCGCCAAATAAATGCACATTTTGGATATATAACGACGGAATTAATCGGAATTAATTGTGCAAGTTCTCCCACTTAAAAAGATGAGGCCTGTAATTTTCATCATAGGTACACTTCAACTATGACAGACAAAATGAGAAGAAAAAAATCCAGAAAATCACATTGTAGGATTTTTTATGAATTTATTTGCAAATTATGGTGGAAAATAAGTATTTGGTCAATAACAAAAGTTTCCCAATACTTTGTTATATACCCTTTGTTGGCAATGTCAGAGGTCAAACGTTTTCTGTAAGTCTTCACAAGGTTTTCACACACTGTTGCTGGTATTTTGGCCCATTCCTCCATGCAGATCTCCTCTAGAGCAGTGATGTTTTGGGGCTGTTGCTGGGCAACACGGACTTTCAACTCCCTTCAAAGATTTTTTATAGGGTTGAGATCTGGAGACTGGCTAGGCCACACCAGGACCTTGAAATGCTTCTTACGAAGCCACTCCTTCGTTGCCCGACTCAGCCACGTTTCATCTTCAATGCCCTTGCTGATGGAAGGAGGTTTTCACTCAAAATCTCACGATACATGGCCCCATTCATTCGTTCCTTTACACGGATCAGTCGTCCTGGTCCCTTTCGCAGAAAAACAGCCCCAAAGCATGATGTTTCCACCCCCATGCTTCACAGTAGGTATGGTGTTCTTTGGATGCAACTCAGCATTCTTTGTCCTCCAAACATGACGAGTTGAGTTTTTACCAAATAGTTATATTTTGGTTTCATCTGACCATATGACATTCTCCCAATTGTCTTCTGGATCATCCAAATGCTCTCTAGCAAACTTCAGATGGGCCTGGACATGTACTGGCTTAAGCAGGGGGACACGTCTGGCACTGCAGGATTTGAGTCCCTGGCGGCGTAGTGTGTTAGTGATGGTAGGCTTTGTTACTTTGGTCCCAGCTCTCTGCAGGTCATTCACTAGGTCCCCCCGTGTGGTTCTGGGATTTTTGTTCAACGTTCTTGTGATCATTTTGACCCCACGGGGTGAGATCTTGCGTGGAGCCCCAGATCGAGGGAGATTATCAGTGGTCTTGTATCTCTTCCATTTCCTAATAATTGCTTACCTATTGCAGATTCAGTCTTCCCAGCCTGGTGCAATTCTACAATTTTGTTTCTGGTGTCCTTTGACAGCTCTTTGGTCTTGGCCATAGTGGAGTTTGGAGTGTGACTGTTTGAGGTTGTGGGCAGGTGTATTTTATACTGATAACAAGTTCAAATAGGTGCCATTAATACAGGTAACGAGTGGAGGCCAGAGGAGCCTCTGAAAGAAGAAGTTACAGGTCTGTGAGAGCCAGAAATCTTGCTTGTTTGTAGGTGACCAAATAAATTCATAAAAAATCCTACAATGTGATCTTCTGGATTTTCTTTTCTCATTTTGTCTGTTGAAGTGTACCTATGATGACAATTACAGGCCTCTCTCATCTTTTTAAGTGGGAGAACTTGCACAATTGGTGGCTGACTAAATACTTTTTTGCCCCCGCTGTATTGGGAGTGCCAACAGAAGAAGCTCGTCAAAGGTAAGGCATGAATTATATTATTAGTTTCGTGTCGTGCCTGGTGGGTTGAATTATGATTGTCTGTGTTTGTTTGGTGGGGTGCTATCCTCAGAAATTCGCATGGATTGCTTTCGCTGTAAAGCCTTTCTGACATGTTGGCTGGATTAACAACAAGTGTAGCTTTAATTTGGTGTATTGCATGTGTGATTTCATGAAAGTTTAATTTTTATAGTAATTTAATTTGAATTTGGCGCTCTGCCATTTCACCGGATGTTGTCAAATCGATTCCGATAAAGGAAGTTTTAATTGCAAAGTCCCTCTTTGCCATGCAAATATGCTGAATCCCCCCAAAAACATTTACACTGCATTTCAGCCCTGCCACAAAAGGACCAGCTGACATGTCAGTGATTCTCTCGTTAACACAGGTGTGAGTGTTGACGAGGACAAGGCTGGAGATCACTGTCATGCTGACCGAGTTCGAATAACAGACTAGAAGCTTCAAAAGGAGGATGGTGCTGGGAATCATTGTTCTTCCTCTGTCAATCACGGTTACCTGAAAGGAAACACAAGCCGTCATCATTGCTTTGCAAAAAAAGGGCTTCACGGGCAAGGATATTGCTGCCAGTAAGATTGCACCTAAATCAACCATTTATCGGATCACCAAGAACTTCAAGGAGAGCGGTTCAATTGTTGTGAAGAAGGCTTCAGGGCACCCAAGAAAGTCCAGCAAGCGCCAGGACCATCTCCTAAAGTTTATTCAGCTGCGGGATCGGTGCACCACCAGTACAGAGCTTGCTCAGGAATAGCAGCAGGCAGGTGTGAGTGCATCTGCACTCGAGGTCGACCGATTACTCGGAATGGCCGATTAATTAGGGCCGATATCAAGTTTTCATAACAATCAGAAATCGGTATTTTTGGACACCGATTCGGCAGATTTTTTTTTACACACCTTTATTTAACTAGGCAAGTCAGTTAAGAACACATTCTTATTTTCAATGACGGCCTCGGAACGGTGGGTTAACTGCCTCGTTCAGGGGCAGAATGACAGATTTTCTCCTTGTCAGCTCGGGGATTCAATCTTGCAACCTTACAGTAAACTAGTCCAACGCTCTAACCACCTGCCTCTCATTGCACTCCACGAGGAGACTGCCTGTTACGCGAACGCAGTAAGCCAAGGTAAGTTGCTAGCTAGCATTAAACTTATCTTATAAAAATCAAACAATCATAATCACTAGTTAACTATACATGGTTGATGATATTACTAGTTTATCTAGCGTGTCCTGCGTTGCACGTAATCGATGCGAATCGTTGCACCAATGTGTACCTAACCATGAACATCAATGCCTTTCTTAAAATCAATACACAGAAGTATATATTTTTAAACCTGTATATTTAGCTAAAAGAAATCCAGGTTGGCAGGCAATATTAACCAGGTGAAATTGTGTCACTTCTCTTGCATTCATTGCACGCAGTCAGTGTATATGCAACAGTTTGGGTCGCCTAATTTGCCAGAATTTTACGTAATTATGACATAACATTGAAGGTTGTGCAATGTAACAGGAATATTTAGACTAATGGATGCCAGCCCCTAGATAAAATACGGAACGGTTCCGTATTTCACTGAAAGAATAAACATTTTGTTTTCGAGATAATATAATGATAGTTTCCGGATTCTACCATATTAATGACTTAAGGCTCGTATTTCTGTGTGTTATTATGTTATAACTAAGTCTATGATTTGATAGAGCAGTCTGACTGAGCGGTGGTAGGCAGCAGCAGGCTCGTAAGCATTCATTCAAACAGCACTTTCGTGTGTTTTGCCAGCAGCTCTTCGTTGTGCGTCAAGCATTGCACTGTTTATGACTTCATGCCTATCAACTCCCGAGATTAGGCTGGTGTAACCGATGTGAAATGGCTAGCTAGTTAGCGGGGTGTGCGCTAATAGCGTTTCAAACGTCACTCGCTCTGGGACTCTGCATGGGTAACGCTGCTTCGGGGGTGGCTGTTGTCATTGTGTTCCTGGTTCGAGCGTAGGGAGGAGTGAGGAGAGGGACGGAAGCTAAACTGTTACACTGGCAATACTAAAGTGCCTATAAGAACATCCAATAGTCAAAGGTTAACGAAATACAAATGGTATAGAGAGAAATAGTCCTATAATTCCTATAATAACTACAACCTAAAACTTCTTACCTGGGAATATTGAAGACTCATGTTAAAAGGAACAACCAGCTTTCATATGTTCTCATGTTCTGAGCAAGGAACTTAAACGTTAGCTTTCTTACATGGCATATATTGCACTTTTACTTTCTTTTCCAACACTTTGTTTTTGCATTATTTAAACCAAATTGAACATGTTTCATTATTTATTTGAGGCTAAATATATTTTTATTGATGTATTATATTAAGTTAAAATAAGTGTTCATTCAGTATTGTTGTAATTGTCATTATTATTACAAATACATTATTTTCTAAATATATTTTTTATATATGATTATTTATTTATTTTTTAAATCAGCCGATGAATTAGTATCGGCTTTTTTTGGTCATCCAATAATCGGTATCGGTGTTGAAAAATCAGTCGGTCGACCTCTAATCTGCACGCACAGTGAGGCGAAGACTTTTGGAGGATGGCCTGGTGTCAAGCAGGGCAGCAAAGAAGCCACTTCTCTCCAGGAAAAACATCAGGGACAGACTTGACATTCTGCAAACGGTACAGGGATCGGACTGCTGAGGACTGGGGTAAAGTCATTTTCTCTGATGAATCCCCTTTCTGATTGTTTGGGGCATCTGGAAAAAAGCGTGTACGAAGAAGACAAGGTGAGCGCTACCATCAGTCCTGTGTCATGCCAACAGTAAAGCATCCTGAAACCATTCATGTGTGGGGTTGCTGCCAAGGGAGTGGGCTCACTCACAATTTTGCCTAAGAACACAGCCATGAATAAAGAATGGTACCAACACATCCTCGAGAGCAACTTCTCCCAACCATCCAGGAACAGTTTGGTGACGAACAATGCCTTTTCTAGTATGATGAAGCACCTAGCCATAAGGCAAAAGTGATAACTAAGTAGCTCGGGGAACAAAACATCGATATTTTGGGTCCATGGCCATGAAACTCCCCAGACCTTAATCCCATTGAGAACTTGTGGTCAATCCTCAAAAGGCGAGTGGACAAACAAAACCCCACAAATTCTGACAAACTCCAAGGATTGATTATGCAAGAACGGGCTGCCATCAGTCAGGATGTGGCCCAGAAGTTAATTGACAGCATGCCAAAACGGATTGCAGAGGTCTTGAAAAAGAAGGGTCAACACTGCAAATATTGATTCTTTGCATCAACTGCATGTAATTGTCAATAAAAGCCTTTGACACTTATGAAATGCTTGTAATTATACTTCAGTATTCCATAGTAACATCTGAAAGAAATATCTAAAGACACTGAAGCAGCAAACTTCGTGAAAATTCATATTTGTGTCATTCTCAAAACTTTTGGCCACGACTGTACAATCATTGAGATGAGATTGGAGATGTTGGTTAGAGCTGCCCTGCCCTATAAAAAAACAACATTTGAGTTTGCTATTCAACAAGAAGCATTGCCTGATGTGAACCATGCCTTAAACAAAAAGAGATCTCAAAAGACCTAAGATGAAGAATGGTTGACTTGCATAAAGCTGGAAAGGGTTACAAAAGTATCTCTAAAAGCCTTGATGTTCACCACGGTAAGACAAATTGTCTATATCTATGGAGAAAGTTCAGGGCCTGGACACCTTGCTATCATCGTCGGAAAAATTAATTCTTAAGTGTATCAAGATATTTTGGCTATCTGTCCGCCAATTGAAGTTCAAGAGAAGTTGGGTGATGCAACAGGACAACAACCCAAAACACAGAAGTAAATCAACAACAGAATGGCTTCAACAGAAGAAAATAAGCCTTCTGGAGGGGCCCAGAAGTCCTGACCTCAACCCGATTGAGATGCTGTGGGATGACCTCAAGAGAGCGGTTCACACCAGACATCC
The DNA here is from genome assembly GCF_023373465.1 of Oncorhynchus keta. Classification (NCBI taxonomy): domain Eukaryota; kingdom Metazoa; phylum Chordata; class Actinopteri; order Salmoniformes; family Salmonidae; genus Oncorhynchus; species Oncorhynchus keta. Next base: position 4,304,194 of record NC_068451.1, read on the forward strand.
CAAGAATATTGCTGAACTGAAACAGTTTTGTAAAGAGGACTGGTCCAAAATTCCTAATGACCGTTGTGCAGGTATGATCCGCAACTACAGAAAATGTTTGGTTGAGGTTATTGCTGTCAAAGGAGGCTCAACTAGTTATTAAATCCAAGGGTTCACATACTTTTACCACCCTATACTATGAATGTTTAGAAGGGTGTTCAATAAATAAAGAATTGTTTGTGCATTATTAGTTTAAGCAGACTGTGTCTGTCTACTGTTGTGACTTAGATGAAGATCAGATCAAATGTTATGACCAATCTATGCAGAAGTCCAGGTAATTCCAAAGGGTTAACATACTTTTCTTGCCACTGTATGCAGGCGTGCTGAGGTACACTGTTCTTACCTGTGTGTGTGTTGAGGTGGGACTTGAGGACCCCCGCTGAGACGAAGCATCGGCCACAAATGTTGCAGCAGTAGGGTTTCTCTCCGGTGTGGGAGCGCACGTGTTGCTTCAGATGGCTGGACTTCTTAAAAGGTTTATTACACATGGTGCACCTGGGGGGAATCAAACACACAGGTCGTGTTCATTAGGAATCAAACTCAAGAAAACAGACTAAAACAGGGAGGGACTAACTGACCGCCAAAAGGAAACACTTATTTGGTCTGTTGCAAAACCCTTTCCATCGAATGCCCTAATAGAGACGGTCTGTTTCTGTCAATGAGATGTGTATCAATAAAGCTCCTATAAAGTCACAAATCATCAGTTAACAATACTGACAACAGGAATCATTTCAAAATTCCACCATCAATTCACAAAGCAAGTTGGAGTTTATAAAAGTACATCAGACTTTTTGGGAAGTTGGAGAATTGAAAACCAAACCTTTCTTTGGAAAGGTCACTAACTCAGCCCTATGGCATCTGTTTGTGCTTTCTGTTTGGAAGGTGTGAGTTATGGGTTGAAGCTTTAAAAATTGCAGCGTACTGCGGCGCAGCATGCATGGTGCAGCAGAATTCTATGGCACGTTATTTAAGTGTGAACCACTGGTACTATTGATTCTAGTTAGTGCTAGTTTGACTACCAGAGAGCATCTTTGAGAAGCATTTGATAGCCTTCAATAGTGTCTGTACTAGAGAATGCAGGCACGCGGGAGACCGGGGTTCAATTCCCTGATGGGGAGGAAGGAGTAGGCTGTCCTTGTAAATAATAATTTGTTCATAACTGATTCCATGTGTGTTATTTCATAGTTGTTTCATAAATGTCTTCTATTATTCTACAATGTAGAAAATAGTCCAAATAAAGAAAAACCCTGTATTGAGAAGGTGTGTCTAAACTTTTGACTGGTACTTGCTTATTTAATTTGATTAACATTATGTTGTTTCTATTCCAGGAAAATTTCCATTAGAATGGAACAGAAAATATCGCAATGTACAACGTAACGGCCGGGAGTACATTACTGGGCTATTTAGCTAAAGAATCCCAGTGTCGTGCAGGCACGCAGGACACCGGGGTTCAATTCCCCGACGAGGAGGAAGGAGTAGGCTGTCCTTGTATATAAGAATTTGTTCTTAACTGACTTGCCTAGTTAAATAAAGGTAACACTAAGAGCATAAAATTTCTTCACCCTAATTTTCAAATTCTAGTCTTAACCAACACCCAAACAGAGATTCAATGAAAATTTAAAAAAATCTCCTTGATTTAAAACAGTTGTAGGCTATTGCTTCTGAATTAATAATAATAAAATTGTTTAAAAAATAAAAAATATTTTGGAGATGATTTTGTTTTCAAATAACGTAAAATGAGCGAGAAAAAGGCAAATCTTGAACATGGGGTGAGACAATGTTACTAATTTCTAAATAAAGCCAGTTTATTATTTAGAATGATTTATTTATGTTTTTAGAGGGGAGAGAAAACAAAAACCAACAATCATCTCACGGGTCTCACAGTAGAGGGCGGCGCGGGTATTGAACCAGCATCTGTAGCAACACAGCTAATAATCCTGTCTTATACAGCACCTGAGTGGTGCAACGGTCTAACGTGACCGGTCGGGAGTGGCCTACAGTAAGAGCAAAATAATCCTAACAAAATAAAAACCTTAGCGTAACAACAGTTTTAGTAAGTAATACTGAAGTCGACCACAATTATCAGTTTCTATTTAGGTTTATGTCACCCATTCATTGTCAGTTAGAGACACAGTAGGACTCAAAAGCATAGTTAGTGATCTAACTCCCCCCTTGTGCTGGTCTGAAGCAACGAAGTGGTGACGCAGGGTACTGTACTAAACCACAAATGACCTCTAAGCCCAGCAGCATAAGTCACAAAAATGTAAGTGGAGCAACCACTGTCTGCACAGGCTTTAGAATGAGACAGAGAGAGATAATCAACCCATATACAGTGGGGAGAACAAGTATTTGATACACTGCCGATTTTGCAGGTTTTCTTACTTACAAAGCATGTAGAGGTCTGTAATTTTTATCAGAGGTACACTTCAACTGTGAGAGACGGAATCTAAAACAAAAATCCAGAAAATCACATTGTATGATGGTTTTAAATCCAAAAATGAAAATACTGCCCTCTAGTCACAAAAGGTTAAAGAAAAACTAAACAGGTCTGTGAGAGCCGGAATTCTTACGGGTTGGTAGGTGATCAAATACTTATGTAAGGCAATAAAATGCTAATTAATTACTTAAAACCATCATACAATGTGATTTTCTGGATTTTTGTTTTGGATTCCGTCTCTCACAGTTGAAGTGTACCTATGATACAAATGACAGACCTCTACATGCTTTATAAGTGGGAAAACCTGCAAAATCAGCAGTGTATCAAATACTTGTTCTCCCCACTGTATATGATGTGTATGTGTGTACTTATCTAAACAGAATGTCGAGTCTAATTTTGATACATATATAGGACTCCATACAGAGCATTACACACAAACTGAAGTCACACTATACCACACACTACTCTTTTCTCACTGTTAAAACCTTGGTCTTGATTACATCTGTGTCGTATCTGAAGGAGAAAATTCAGTAGTTTACAATCTCAAATATATATTCCCCTTATCCATCTACGTCCTCCTTTCTCTTGTTTTGTCTATACCGCTAGTCGTTTCATCCTAGACATGCATTAATAACGCATTGTGTGCTGACGTGGTAGGGGATTTTGTAAGTCTTTTTTTTTTGCATCCGTTCTGAGTGCCATGGGGAACAACTGAGGGAACAACTGAATAAAAGCATGACGCATTACTCAGTCCCCTTCCCGTCCCACTCTCTGTTTCCACAACGCAACAACATCCGTGGCTAGTGTCCTCTGCTACATCTGACGCACAAGTTAGTTGGAGAACTAAGAGCTTGTAGCAACACAAGCTGCCACCGTCACCTCTACAGACATCTGACGCACAAGTTAGTCACAAAACAAAAAGCTTGGAGCAACACAAGCTGGCACAGTCACCTTTACAGATAGGAAGCTAGCAGAGTTAACTCATTGTCTGATTTCCAAATGGCAACATATGGGCCATGGTCAAAAGTAGTACACTTGATAGGGAATAGGGTGCCGTTTGGGACAGTTATTTAGTTGAACATTGTGTCATATACACACAAGATGGTGCCGGAGAACAAGGCTGACGTTTGACACATTCCTAACCAGATTGTTAGTTTCTTTGCGTTTTGTTGTAAGTTATTTTGTACAATGATGCTGCTACTTTCTCTTATGACCAAAAATAACTTCTAGAACTCAGAAATGCGATTACTCACCACGGACTGGCAGAATCATTTTTTTCCTATAACGACTCCGACGAGCCCGATGTGAATGACATACTGCTTTCCTGGGAACAGGCCCAGATCCTTGTCATTTGCGTGAAGAGAATGCGAAGAAAAAGGGTCCAGACAGCGGCCTGCCTTCTGAAAATTCATAGGCGATCGACTAAAACCCCACTTCCTTCCATTCTGCTCGCAAATGTGCAATCATTGGAAAATAAAATGACCTACGCGAAACTACCATCGGGACTATGTCGTTTTGTAATAACAGCTGGTGCACGATATCGAAAGAAGTCTTGAGCTATTGCCCGCCTGAGGTAGAGTATTTCATGATAAGCTGTAGACCACACTATTTACCTAGAGAGTTTTCATCTGTATATTTCGTAGCTGTCTACATTCCACCACAGACCGGTGATGGCACTAAGACCACACTGAATGAGCTGTATTCCGCCATAAGTAAACAGGAGCAAACAAGCTCACCCAGAGGTGGTGCTCCGAGTAGCCGGGGACTTTAATGCAGGGAAACTTAAATCCATCTTACCAAATTTCTATCATCATGTTAAATGTGCAACCAGAGGGGAAAAAACCCTGGATCACCTTTAACAACACAGAGACGCATACAAAGCTCTCCCTAGCCCTCCATTTGGCAAATATGACCATAATTCTATCCTGCTGATTCCTGATTAAAAGCACAAATTAAAGCAGAAAGCACCAGTGACTCGATCAATTAAAAAAAAGTGGTCGGATGAAGCAGATGCTAAGCTACAGTACTGGTTTGCTAGCACAGACTGGAATATGATAAGGGATTCCAGCGATGGCATTGAGGAGTACACTAAACCAGTTATTGGCTTCATCAATATGTGTACCGATGACGTCATCCTCACATTGATCGTACGTACATACCCCTACCAGAAGCTATGGATTACAGGCAACATCTGCATTGAGCGAAAAGCTAGAGCTGCTGCTTTCAAGGAGCGGGACTCTAATCCGGAAGCTTATAAGAAATCCCGCTATGCCCTCCAACGAACCATCATACAGGCAAAGAGTCAATACAGGACTAAGATCAAATTGTACTACACCGGCTCTGACGCTCGTCGCATGTGGCAGGGCTTACAAACCAAACGGACTACAGCCGAGAACTGCCCAGTGACACGAGCCTACCAGACGAGCTAAACTACGTCTATGCTCACTTTGAGGCAAACAACACTAAAACATGCATGAGAGCGCCAGCTGTTCCGGGAAGACTGTGATCATGCTCTCCGCAGCCGATGTGAGTAAGACCTTTAAACAGGTCAACATTCACAAGGCCACAGGGCCAGACGGTTTACCAGGACGTGTACTGCGACCATGCGCTGATCGACTGGCAAGTGTCTTCACTGACACTTTAAACCTCTCCCTGTCCAAGTCTGTAATACCAACATGTTTTAAGCAGACCACCATAGTCCCTGTGCCCAAGAACACTAAGGTAACCTGCCTAAATGACTACCGCCTCGTAGCACTCATGTCTGTAGCCATGAAGTGATTTGAAAGGCTGGTCATGGCTCACATCAACACCATTATTCCAGAAACCCTAGACCCACTCCAATTTGCATACTACCCTAACAGAGTCACAGATGATGCCATCTCTATTGCACTCCACACTGCTCTTTCCCACCAGGACAAAAGTTGTTCATTGACTACAGCTCAGCGTTCAACACCAGAGTGACTTCAAAGCTCATCAATAAGCTAAGGACCCTGGGACTAAACACCTCCCTTGCAACTGGATCCTGGACATCGTGACTGGCCTCCCCCAAGTGGTAAGGGTAGGTAACAACACATCCGTCACGCTGATCCTCAACACAGGGGCCCCTCAGGGTGCATGCTCAGACCCCTCCTGTACTCCCTGTTCACTCATGACTGCACGCCAGGTACGACTCCAACACTATCCTATGTTTACCGATGACACAGTAGTTACCGATGACACATATTTTACACCGCTGCTACTCTCTGTTGTTGTCATCTATGCATAGTGATTTTAATAACTACCTAAAACCCTTGCCAACAAGAGGTTTTGCCACCAAGTACTAGGACAATACTTATTTCCCTCATTAAAATGCAAATCAATTTACAACATTTTTGACATGCGTTTTTCTGGATTCTTTTGTTGTTATTCTGTCTCTCACTGTTCAAATAAACCACCATTAAAATTATAGACTGATCATTTCTTTGTCAGTTGGCAAACGTACAAAATCAGCAGGGGATCAAATACTATTTTCCTCTCACTGTACATGTATATATTACCTCAACTAACCAGTGCCCCCGCACATTGACTCCGGTACCGGTACCCTCCTGTATATAGTCTCGCTATTGTTTTAACTGCTGCTCTTTAATTACTAGTTACTTTTATTTATTTTTGAACTGCATTGTTGGTTAGGGGCTTGTAAAGTAAGCATTTCCTTCGAAGGTCTACACCTGTTTTTTGCAGCACATGTGATGAAAAAAATTTGATTTGACATGTCTCGCACTCAAAATGATCACTTTATCAGGAGACAATAACAGCAACGGAGGTGCGTTTCTGATAGTGTTATCTTTGTTTTGCATTCCTCCGTGTCGACTGCTAATGCTGTTACAGCCCTAGAGCACAACTTTTGATAAAAGGTGCATAACAGTGTTATCTGCTGACGAGCTGGGAACAATTGACAGAAAGTAAAAGCATCCATTACTTGCCGAAAATTATAGGCTCGCTGTCGCTTACAGACATTTATATTTTAGTCATTTAGCAGAGGCTCTTATCCAAAACGACAGCAGTGAGTGCATACATTTTTCTAACTTTTTATTCTTGTACTGGTCCCTGTGGGAATCGAACCCACAACCATTGCAAGCACCATGAACTACCAACTGAGCCAAAGACACACACACACACTGGACCAACACACACACTGGACAAACACACACACTGGACAAACACACACACTGGACAAACACACACACTGGACAAACACACACACACCTGTAAGCCCTCTTGCTGTTGTCCTCGCTGTCTTCTGGGTCTTGGTAGTCTTGCGTCTGGTCAGACAGCTGGAGGTCTCCTTGGCTAGTCTCCTGGAGCAGGCCACTTGTCTAAACAGAAGTATATGCAACCATTAATTAACTACATTGTGAATAAATCACTGAATATTTGAACTGACTACTTAAGGCTACATTTAATTTAGTCGTTTTTGGCTTGATAGAACACCCGTTAAGTTAGGATGGCAAACAGGTTCTGAGATGGCTTCTACCCCCAAGCCATATGATTGCTAATAGCCAGAATGCTAAATAGTTCATTAATGTTACCCAAACTATCTGCACTGACTTTATCTTGCACTGACCCTACGCACATTCACTAGACTTTATATACACACCATATACACAAATCACACACTACACTGTCACTCCCCCACACATCCCTCACTCAAACACTACATACACACACATAACACAGACTTTTAGACACACAATTTGCTGCTGCTACGCGGTTTATTATTTTATGTTCATTATTATCTATCTGGATGCGTAGTCACTTTACCCTGCCTTCATGTACATATCTACCTCAAGTATCTCTGCACATTGATCTGGTACTGGTACTCCCTGTATATAGCTCCATTCTTGTGTATTTTATTTATTTTGAGTTAGTTCATATTTATTTATTATTATAATTTTTTAAAACTCTGCATCGTTGGGAAAAGTTTGTAAGCAAGCATTCCACTGTAAAGTCTACACTAGTTGTATTCGACAGGTGATGAAAAAAAATGTGAATTGAAATTTCCCAAAGACCCTGGGTTTTTCAGAAAATCCCTATGGAAGGGTTTACTGAGAACTTGGGGAAATTGTGCAACCCTACTCTACATAGATCCAATGCCACGCTATGATGGTGAGATGGAAGCCCCCTGTGGAAGAGGCTGACGGTAGAGGCTGACGGTGCTGGATTCACCACCTCTTGGCTGGGCACATGGAGCAGGTTCTGGGGATGGTAGCTGGAGGAGAGGGCCTGAGACTCCAGTGTGCTGGAGTCCTGTAGCTGCTGCACAGTAGAGAACTGAGCCTGGGGATAGCCCTCTGCGGTGATGGTGAAACCTGCAGGAGGACACAAAGGGGTACAGTCAGCAATGGGTTAACCCTGTATGAGAACTTAAGGGACCCTAGCAACTCCAAAGGAGGATGTACAGTGCATTCGGAAAGTATTCAGGCTTCTTGAATTTTTCCACACCTTATTCCAATGTATGTAATGACAGAGAAAATCTTTCTTTTTTTATTCAGACCCTTTGCTATGAGACTCAAAATTGAGAATTTTTTGACTCAAAATTGAGTCTCATAGCAAAATTGACTCAAAATTGAGCTCAGGTGCATCCTGTTACCATTGATCATCCTTTAGATGTTTCTACAACTTTATTGGAGTACACCTGTGGTAAATTCAATTGATTGGATCTGTCTATATAAAAGGTCCCACAGTTGACAGTGCATGTCAGAGCAAAAACCAAGCCATGAGGTCGAAGGAATTGTCTGTAGAGCTCAGAGACATACTTTTTCGAGACACAGATCTGGGGAAGGGTACCAAAATAATTCTGCAGCATCGAAGGTCTCCAAGAACACAGTGGCCTCCATCATTCTTAAATGGAAGAAGTTTAGAACCACCAAGACTCTTCTTTTGGGGATATAGTGGCACAGCGGTCTAAGACACTGCATCGCAGTGCTAGAGGCGTCACTACAGACCCGGATTCGATCCAGGGCTGTTCTCATAACTGGCCATGATCAGGAATCCCATAGGGCGGCGCACAATTGGCCCAGCGTATACACATGTGGAGGCTTGAAATAGAAGGACGGGCTCACTGTAATGGCTGTAAGGGAATGAATGTGTTTGATACCATTCCATTCATTTTAATTCCAGGAATCTGTCCTCTGATTTCTCCCCCCACTGCTACACACATTGTACCTTAGAATAGATTAATTGATTACACAGATAGAAGTGGATTTGAAAAGCCTATTATGGACAAACTTCACATTCAGCACCACAGCACAGAATTAGTTAACCCTGTATATCTGGCTAGAGGCTAGAGCCTTTGCCAAATTAGAAGAGTCGGAGGAGGACATGAATTAATTACTGCAAACATGACATGGCTAAAAGTGTGATTGGAAAAGTTAAACAAAAGCTAATTAAGGATTGCTACGGCTCACCCTCCTACAACGCGCCATTAACAGACTGATGCTTCCAGAGCCCATGCCGCCAGTCTGCGTGTGTGCGTGCGTGTGTGTGGACAAAGACTGTGCAGGAAACTTCCTGTGCCTATGCCACCAGTCGGATTGTCTTAGGGGACTCTGAACCACACAGGCATTCATTAAAGCTCCACTCACTGATATTAACAAATGGCCACGATTCATTAAATACTAGCAGACAGCAGAGAGAAGTTCTAGGAATGTTCAAATAATTCCTTACTTTCCTTCTTGAAAAGAAGAAGAGAGGAGAGGAAATGTATAGAAGTCCATCTCGTGGAGTGCCACACACATGCTAATAAGAAACACAGATACGCATTCAGACACAGACATCAATATCCTCCCTGCTGTTGGTCTCTGGTTTATTTATGACATCAAAACTTTTTACTTTAGCAAAACTGTGCAGAGAGTATAGGAGGCCTAGGATGAGGCGGGAAACCTGCCGCAAGACAAAGTGTTCTACTGATTAATGCACCACTGTAGGAGAGCATACTTGTTGTGGGCGATAGAGGCTGGATGCAATCATCACGGAGACAAAAGGTTAAGCTACCCATTGTGAAAATCAAATATGTGATGTGTCAAGCAGATGCTTTCTGACAGTCCTCGCTGTAAATGGGCTCTTCTCATTCAGAGGTCAGAGACAACAATGGCGTTATCCATTACACTGGAGTCAGACAGTCGCGGGCTGCCAACGTGTGCGCGTGTGTGCGTGTAATTTACCCCAGGTTAACTCACGGACATTGTTAAATGTGCTGAGAGAAAGGTTTGTGTGCCACCACCATGCAGGGGGTGTTTTTGTGTGTACGTGCATGAGTTACCTTGAGTAAGTGCTTGCTGGTCAAAGCCAGGCTGTGGGAGTGTCTGCGTCTCAAAGTGGCTAATATTCTGAGGCAGAGCATGCTGGGTAGTCACGAAGGTGTCTGGAGTCAGAGGGGGAGAGATAAGAGGAGAGAGGAACAAAGCCGGTTAGTCTGGCTAAACTGTATAAATTAAGGCCAAAGTATTACGATTCAATTAAATAAATATAAATAAATAAATAAAAAGGTCCAATGCAGCTGGGATTTTTGTCAAATGGTCAAAAAGAAACAAAACCAACAATACTGTAGCTTCATGGCAAAGAAAAATGTCTCAAGCAAGATAAAAATAAAAAATAAACATTTTGTTAGGACTTGTATGGGAGTGATTTGAGTGGGGAGGGGAAAACAAACAAATGTGCAGTTATAGGCAGAGAGGTTTGGAAATCTTTCTTATTGGTCTATTAACTAATTTACTGTATGGTGATGTCATGATGGTCTTTTCAAACAGCTCTTACACTAAAAGGGCATTATCTTCATTTTCACACTACTACTGCAACCTCAGAGTGGAAATATACACTACCATTCAAAAGCTTGGGGTCACATAGGGGAGGCAGGGTAGCCTTGTGGTTAGGGCGTTGGACGAGTAAACAAAAGGTTGCTAGTTCATATCCCTGAGCTGACAAGGTACAAATCTGTCGTTCTGCCCCTGAACAGGCAGTTAACCCACTATTCCTAGGCCGTCATTGAAGATAAGAATTTGTTCTTAACTGACTTGCCTAGTTAAATAAAGGTAAAACAAAATAGACATGTCCTTGTTTTTGAAAGAACAGCACAATCTTTGTCTATTAAAATAACATAAAATTGATCAGAAACACAGTGTGGACATTGTTAACGTCAGGAAAAAATATATATCTGTTAAATATTACATATATATACATTTTACCTGTATTTAAGTAGACAAGTCAGTTAAAAACAAATACTTATTTTCAATGACGGCCTAGGAACAGTGGATTAACTGCCTTGTTCAGGGGCAGAACAACAGATCTTTTACCTTGTCAGCTCGGGGATTTGATCTTGCAACCTTTCGGTTACAAGTCCAATGCTCTAACCACTAGGCTACCTGCCGCCCCAATGACTATTGTAGCTGGAAACGGCAGATTTTTTATGGAATATCTACATAGGCGTACAGAGGTCCATTATCAGCAACCATCACTCCTATGTTCCAATGGCACGTTGTGTTAGCTAATCCAAGTTTATTATTTTAAAAGGCTAATTGATCATTAGAAAAACATTTTGCAATGTTAGTACAGTGTTAGCACAGCTAAAAACTGTCAGCTTCATTAAATAGTACCAGAAAAACACCAGTCTCAACGTCAACAGTGAAGAGGCGACTCCGGGATGCTGGCCTTCTAGGCAGAGTTCCAAAGAAAAAGCCATCTCTCAGACAAGGCAATAAAAATAAAAGATTAAGATGGGCAAAATAACACAGACATTGGACAAAGGAACTCTGCCTAGAAGGCCAGCATCCCGGAGTCGCCTCTTCACTGTTGACGTTGAGACTGGTTTTCTGTGGGTACTATTTAATGAAGCTGCCAGTTGAGGACTTGTGAAGCGTCTGTTTCTCAAACTAGACACTAATGTACTTGTCCTCTTGCTCAGTTGTGCTCCGGGGCCTCCCACTCCTCTTTCTATTCTGGTTAGGGCCAGTTTGCACTGTTCTGTGAAGGGAGTAGTACACAGCGTTGCACGAGATCTTCACTTTCTTGTCAATTTCTCGCATGGAATAGCCTTCATTTCTCAGAACAAGAATAGACTGACGAGTTTCAGAAGAAAGTAATTTGTTTCTGGCCATTTTGAGCCTGTAATTGAACCCACAAATGCTGATGCTCCAGATACTCAATTAGTCTAAAGGCCAGTTTTACTGCTTCTTTAAATCAGGACAGTTTTCAGCTGTGCTAACATAATTGAATTTTTTTTTCCTAATGATCAATTAGCCTTTTAAAATGATAAACTTGGATTAGCTAACACAACATGCCATTGGAACACAGAAGTGATGGTTGCTGATAATGGGCCTCTGTACACCTATGTAGACATTGCATTTGTTTGTTTTTACTGCCGTTTCCAGCTACAATAGTCATTTACAACTTTATCAATGTCTACACTGTATTTCTGATCAATTTGAAATTATTTTAAATGGACAAAGAAAATGTGCTTTTCTTTCAAAAACAAGTACATTTCTAAGTGACCCCAAACTTTTGAACAGTAGTGTATATATATTTATTCACTCCACAGGCATAAGTGAATCAAGTCAAGAGGTTATCTGTTCTCTCTGTGAATGGGTCGGGGTTACCTCATGCATTTAAGCCTTTTTTTTTTAACTGTTAAAGGACTTTACCGAAGGCTGAGAGGACGAATACTAATCTAAATCACATACAATCGTAAAGCTAGGGTAAGTTTCTTTTATTTTTTTCCCCCTTTCAGTTCTCTTTTAATCACTGTGAACTCTTGAGGTTGAAAGGGTAGTGTAGCAATTTTAATGAGGATTGAAGCTTGACCTCTGGCCCGGTTTCATTTGTTGTGCGTTGCTCTTCTATTTTTGTTCTGAGGTTAAATATAGTATACATTGGAACTGTTTTAAATATTAAAGCTACAAGGTCAAGGAGGGGGTTCGGTCAGTCACACACCATGAATCCTAATGAGATGTATCCAAAAACCCATTGAAATAACAATTCCAAGAAAGCCATCAATAAGAAAATAGAAGGTTTTTGAAGATCCAGCATTGGGATGGAAATAGTGTTTGAGTAATGGACAGATAAAAAGTCTTGAGAGTGAAATAAATGGACACACTATTTGGAGTGGAGGAAGGAATAGAGATGGAGGAGATATACAGACGGGCAAGATGAGAAACTCAGATTTTTGCCCTTTGCTATCTTAAAGGAGTGTCGTTCAGAAAGATTGTTATTCAAAATATTAACAAGATTCCATATTCAACAGTTCCTTGCTTTATTTGCTAACACAGTTGAAGCCAACTATTGTCACCTGAAAACGAAACACCTTGCAGCGTAGACTGGCCAAATGAAAAATACAATCTAAGATCAAGAGAGATGGGTAGAGAGCAAGACTGTATCTCTGTAGAAATGTCTGTTGATGTTGGGAAGGGTTCAGACACCTTCTAGGGGTGGATCACTTTGTTCACATCATCCTTTGTACATCCAACATAGAACTACGTGGATCCCCCATTGAAAGTTAGAGGGCTGTGGCAGCAGGCCTATAACGTTATGGCATGATTGTCATCGACATTAAAAGACTATGTTCGAGATCAACTACAAAATATATTGACGTCAGACTGCAACAGAATCACTGATCCTCGAATCCCCATGCGTCCCTAATAACTACGTATTACGTGTTCAAGACCAGTGAGTCTGTGCCTTGTCCAAACTGTTGCCCTCTAATACGCTGACACTCTTACCCTCTTCCTGTCCCAGGGGCTGGTCACTTAGCTGGGTCTCCAGCGACACCTGTTGGCCGCCGTCCACCACCTGCGCCTGGTCCAGTCCCAGCATGCCCTGCTGCTCTGAGCCCACCGTGGGAGGAGCCTCCTGCTGTAGGGTGCCGTCCTCCAGCTCCACCTGCAGGTTGTGGGTCACGGTGGTGCCGTCCATGGGGTCGTCCAGCGTCGAGGGCTCCGGGTTCAGCTGTTGGTGGAGCTGCTGGGCCAACTCATACCTTGGAGGGGGAATGGGGAGGTGAATTCAGGTTGTTTACTACTTTAATCTACAAAACAAACAGAAATCAGCCATTTTTTATGGAAAGATTTGACATCTAGAGATTTAGAGTTGAAAGTTTCAATTTCACACAAATTTCAGCAACATGACAATAACCAAATTGGGAGAGCGACGCTCTCGCTAGCCACTTAGCTTGTCAGCATTCCCGATGACACGACCTGAATTACGGCTTGTAGTTTTCGCTTTTTCCACCTGGTCAGATCACATGACCTGAAACAACTCTGTGCCTGACAACACATGAGCATTACTAACCTGTGGGTCTTCATGTGCTTCCTGCAGTTGGGTGAGGACTTGAAGGTCTTCTGGCAGTAAGGGCACATGTAGGGCCGCATGTCGCTGTGGGTGGTCATATGGCGGCGCAGGCTGCCGCTGGTGGTGAATGTGGTGTCACAAATTAGGCACTTGTAGGCCTTGAGGCCCGAGTGGGTCCGGATGTGAGCCTTCAGCACCCCAGAGGAGGCAAAGCCCTTACTGCACTGGACACACTTGTACGGCCTCTCTCCCGTGTGAGACCTGATGGAAGATGTTAATATCATGAGACATTAAGAAAGTATTCAGACCCCTTGACCTTCCCACATTTTATTACGTTACAGCCTTATTCTAAAACGGATATAAAAATATATATATCCTCAATCTACACACATTACCCCATAATGACAAAGCAAAAACAGGTTACAGATATTTTTGCAAAGTTATTACAAATAAAAAAACAGAAAAACCTTATTTACACAAGTACTCAGACCCTTTGTTATGTGACTTGAAATTGAGCTCAGGTGCATCCTGTTTCCATTGATCATCCTTGAGAAGTTTCTACAACTTTATTGGAGATCACCTGCGGTAAATTAAATTGTTTGGACATGATTTGGAAAGCCACACACCTGTCTATATAAGGTCCCACAGTTGACAGTGCATGTCAGAGCAAATAGCAAGCCATGAGGTCGAAGGAATTGTCAGTAGAGCTCCGAGACACAGATCTGGGGAAGGGTACCAAAACATTTCTGCAGCACTGAAGGTCACCAAGAACACAGAGGCCAGGTTAGCAGGCAATATTAACCAGGTGAAATTGTGTCACTTCTCTTGCGTTCATTGCATGCAGAGTCAGGGTATATGCGATAATAATAAAAAAAAATGTTTTCTTCTAAATGATAGTTTCTGGATTCAACCATATTAATGACCAAAGGCTCGTATGTCTGTGTGTTATTATGTTATAATTAAGTCTATGATTTGATATTTGATAGAGCAGTCTGACTGAGCGATGGTAGGTAGCAGCAGGCTTGTAAGCATTCATTCAAACAGCACTTTCGTACGTTTTGCCAGCAGCTCTTAGTAATGCTTCAAGCATTGCGCTGTTTATAACTTCAAACCTATAAACTCCCGAGATTAGGCCGAGATTAGGCTGGTGTAACCGATGTGAAATGGCTAGCTGGTTAGCAGGGTGCGCACTAATAGCGTTTCAAACGTCACTCGCTCTGAGACTTGGAGACGTTGTTCTGCAAGGGACGCGGATTTTGTGGAGCGATGGGTAACGCTGCTTCGGCGGCTGTTGTCGATGTGTTCCTGGTTCGAGCACCTAAAGGACTCTGACCACGAGAAACAAGATTCTCTGGTCTGATGAAACCAAGAGTGTAGTCTTTGGCCTGAATGCCAAGCATCACGTTTGGAGGAAACCTGGCACCATACCTACAGTGAAGCATGGTGGCGGCAGCAAAATGCTGTGGGGATGTTTTTCAACGGCAGGGACTGGGAGACTAGTCAGGGTCGAGGGAAAGATGAACACAGCAAAAGTAGAGAGAGATCCTTGGCGAAAAACTGCTCCAGAGCGCTCAGGACCTCAGACTAGAGCGTAGGTTCGTCTTCCAACAGGCACACAGTCAAGACAACGCAGGAGCGGCTTTGAGTCTCTGAATGTAAATGAGTGGCCCAGCCAGAGCCCGGGCTTAAACCCACAGCTATTTTGCAAAAACTTTGCGTATCAACCCTGGGTGTAGTAGAATGTTATGAATGTAATGTAATGTTATGACAGGTGATGTTATGACTGGGTGTGTTATGGTCTGAGTCAAACGGCTCAAATTAGGAAGAATAAATGTCAAGGGTCTCTAATTTGCAAATCCTAAAAAAACAGTAAGCATTATACATTGTGCATGGTGTATGCAGTAAATTCCCTCTGACTGAGGAACAAGTTTATTAGTATAATGTGACAGAGTTTTGACTTGTTCTCTGTCATAGTGTGAGGTAAACAGACACTAGGGAATACAGAACATCAATCTCAGATATCCTGAGTGGAGCAGCGAAGGCAACGTTGTTATTAAGGTTAACTTTTGTTTCCTCGTTTATCGAGACTGTGACCTTTATTATATAGGCTGTTACTTTTCTTTTCCTCACAGTAGTAAAATGAAGAAACATTTTAGTAAAAGGGAAGATTCGATGTGTCAGCCCAAAGGGCAAAAAGACATCTTGAGAGAATCAATGAATATTGCTCTGGAAATTACTCCTTGGAGCCCTAAACTTCAATCTCCCATTTATCTCATCCTTAGAAAAAAAGGCAGAAACTGAATACAATACTCATTTTAGAGGGATTTTTTCTTGTGGTAAATGGCAGGGTGACATTTTCCAAATACATTTGCTAGTTAATGGACCTTTAATGACTTAGGCTACTGAAAACAAAAATAAGACTTATCCACCACTGTGACATTACACGTTATTCCTGACAACAACCTGGAGATTAAACCAGACGAAAATAAAATGGCTCGGCACACATTTTAGTCATTTAGCAG
The DNA here is from genome assembly GCF_023373465.1 of Oncorhynchus keta. NCBI lineage: Eukaryota > Metazoa > Chordata > Actinopteri > Salmoniformes > Salmonidae > Oncorhynchus > Oncorhynchus keta. The sequence goes on from NC_068451.1 coordinate 4,320,508, forward strand.
AAGCTCTTATCCAGAGTGACTTACAGGAGCAATTACTGTTATGGTTACTGGCTCACCCCACACTATATCTGAATATTTTCTCTCCCCCTCTCTGTACCTAAATCCCCTCAGATCTCTTCCCTCTGTACATTTATTCCTCTCTACCTGGCCTGTCTTATCATAAACCAGGCCCACAGGGCATAGACAGCACAGACGTTAGCCAGACCTGGGCTCAAATAGTATTTGTTTTCTATACTTGAACTACACTACATGACTAAAAGTGGAAACCTGCTCCACACTATGTGGACACCTGCTCGTTTAACATCGAATTGCAAAACAATAGGCATTCATATGGAGTTGGTCCCCTCTTTGCTGCTATAACAGACTCTACTCTTCTGGGAAGGCTTTCCATTAGATGTTGGAACATTTCTGCGGGGGACTTGCTTCCATTCAGCCACAGGAGCATAAGTGAGGTCGGGCACTGATGTTAGGCGATTAGGCCTGGCTCGCAGTCGGCATTCCAATTCATCCCAAAGGTGTTTGATAGGGTTGAGGTTAGGGCTCTGTGCAGGCCAGTCAAGTTCTTCCACACGCACCTCGCTTTGTGCACGAGGGAATTGTCATACAAAAACAGGAAAGGGCCTTCCCCAAACTGTTAACACAAAGTTGGAAGCACAGAATCGTCTAGAATGTAATTGTATGCTGTAGCGTTAAGGGGCATAGCCCAGACCATTATTCCTCATCCACCGAACTTTATAGTTGGCACTATGCATTAGGGCAGGTAGTGTTCTCCTGGCATCCGCTAAACCCAGATTCATCACTCCAGAGAACGCGTTTCCACTGCTCTAGTCCAGTGGTGGAGAGCTTTACACCGCACCAGCCGATGCTTGGCTTTTTGCGCAAGGATCCACAGATTTGAAGGGGTGTCCAAGTACTTATGTACAGTTGAAGTCAGAAGTTTACATACACCTTAGCCAAATGCATTTAAACTCATTTTTCACAATTCCTGATACTTAATCCTTGTAAAAAAGTCCATGTCTTAGGTCAGTTAGGATCAACACTTTATTTTAAGAATGTGAAATGTCAGAATAATAGTAGAGAGAATTATTTATTTCAGCTTTTACTTATTTCATCACATTCCCATTGGGTCAGAAGTTAACATACACTCAATCCGTATTTGGTAGCATGCCGACTGCTTAACTCGGGTCAAACGTTTCAGGTAGCCTTCCACAAGCTTCCCACAATAAGTTGATTTTGTGGGAAGTGAATTTTGGCCCATTCCTCCTGAGTGTAAAGGTGTAACTGAGTCAGGTTTGTTGGAATCCATGCTCGCACACGCTTTTTCAGTTCTTCCCACAGATTTTCTATAGGATTGAGGTCAGGGCTTTGTGATGGCGACTCCAATACCTTGACATTGTTGTCCTTAAGCCATTTTGCCACAACTTTGGAAGTATGCTTGGGGTCATTGTCCATTTGGAAGACCCATTTGTGACCAAGCTTGAACTTCCTGACTGATGTCTTGAAATGTTGCTTCAATATATATCTACGTAATTTTCCTCCTCATGATGCCATCTATTTTGTGAAGTACACCAGTCCCTCTTGCAGCAAAGCACCCCCACAACATGATGCTGCCACCCCCGTGATTCGGCTTGCAAGCATCCCCCTTTTCCCTCCAAACCTAACGATGGTCATTATGACCAAACAGCTTTATTTCTTTTTTCATCCGACCAGAGGACATTTCTCAAAAAAGTATAATCTTTGTCCCCCCCATGTGCAGCTGCAAACCGTAGTCTGTCTTTTGTCTTTTTTTATGGCGGTTTTGGGGCAGTGGCTTCTTCCTTGCTGAACGGCCTTTCAGGTTATGTCGATATTGGACTCATTTTACTGTGGATATAGATATTTTTGTACCGTTTCCTCCAACATCTTCACAAGGACCTTTGCTGTTGTTCTGGAATTGATTTGCACTTTTCGCACCAAAGTACATTCATCCCTAGGAGACAGAATGTGTCTCCTTCATGAGCGCTATGACGGCTGCGTGGTCCCATGGTGTTTATACTTGCGTACTATTGTTTGTACAGATGAACGTGGTACTTTCAGGCATTTGGAAATTGCTCCCAAGGATGAACCAGACTTGTGGAGGTCAACATTTTTTTTCTGAGGTCTTGGCTGATTTCTTTTGATTTTTCCATGATGTCAAGCAAAGAGGCACTGAGTTTGAAGGTAGGCCTTGACATACATCCACAGATACACCTCCAATTGACTCAAATGATCTCAATTAGCCTATCAGAAGCTTCTAAAGCCATGACATCATTTTCTGGAATTTTTCAAGCTGTTTAAAGGCACAGTCAAATTAGTGTATGTAAACTTCTGACCCACTAGAATTGTGATACAGTGAAGTGAAACAATCTGTCTGTAAAAGTAGATGTCCTAACTGACTTGCCAAAACTATAGAAAGTTTTAACGTCTCCAACCTAAGTGTATGTAAACTTCCGACTCAACTGGGGCGGCAGCGTAGCCTAGTGGTTAGAGCGTTGGACTAGTAACCGGAAGGTTGCGAGTTCAAACCCCCGAGCTGACAAGGTACAAATCTGTCGTTCTGCCCCTGAACAGGCAGTTAACCCACTGTTCCCAGGCCATCATTGAAAATAAGAATATGTTCTTAACTGACTTGCCTGGTTAAATAAAGGTAAAAAAAAAAATATATAAAAAAAATAAATAAAACTGTATATCTAGTTTACTTTAGCTGTGCTTGATCGAGTTTGCCTCAATAAAACCCTCAAAGTTTTTGAAAGAAAACAAATACTACTCTAACCCAGCCATCTGCCAGTGGCTCAAACCCTCTGCCATGTGCTGAGCCTTCCTCCTCCTGCCTCCTTGTCCATCCCCATGCTCTGCTCAGCCCAGCTCATCCCTCTAGCATCAAATGAGGAGCTAATCCCACTAAGCCACAGGGGTGGACTCTAACTCCACTGATAACAGCAGCTGTCTGACAGGCTTATCCCACTTTTCTTTTAAAATTTCTATTTCATTTACCTAGGCAAGTCAGTTTAGAACAAATTCTTAGTTACTATGACGGCCTAGGAACACTGTCTTGTTCAGGTACAGAACAACAGATTTTTATCTTGTCAGCTCAGCGATTCGATCTAGCAACCTTTCGGTTACTGGCCCAATGCTTTAACCACTACGCTACCTGCCACCCCAATGACAAAGTACAAGAGGATCTAAACTGAGGCTAAATATATAACTTCCTCTCACAACTATATATCCATGCACTCAATCAGAAATACATTCACTGGTATATGTTGGCAATGCCAGCTGCTTTAGAGAGGATGATATTTCGAAAGGAATACATGTGAAAACAAACTAAGTGTGTGTGTGTGTGTGTGTGCTTGTATTACTATCCTTGTGGGTACCAGAGATCCCCAAAAGTCCCCACTAGGATAGCAAAACAAGTAAATTGTCCCTCATGGGGACATTTCCGTCGAAGACAAAGGCTATTTTAGGCTTAGGGGTTAGATTTAGGGTTATGGTTAGACCAGGATTTTCAATGGAAATCCATTTTAGGCCCCCACAAGGACAGTAAAACATTTGCTGTGTGCGTCAAATCAAATTTTATTGGTCACATACGCATGGTTAGCAGATGTTATTGCAAGTGTAGCGAAATTCTTGTGGGAGTGTGTGACACGTGTAGCGAATAGCTGTACCTAACGTGCTGCTTGAGGTGGCTGGATTTCTTATAGGCCTTGTTACAGCAGGGACACTTGTATGGCCGATCATTGTCCACCATCTCCAGGTACGTCTGAAAGGCCAGGCGAGGGTTCTGGGATTGGATGAGACCTGGGGAGGAGGGGACAATATGAACAAAGTGCGTGTGTGTGCGTGCTTGTGAGGGAGCGAGTGAGCATGCATGCGTTACCAAGGTCCGTGATAAGTATGGGCTCTTGCAGGGGGATATCAGGCAGAGGTATGTTGCTCTTGGACACCTTGGTTTTATGGGATTTGCGTGGGAACTTGTGCTTCTTCTGCTGCAGACTCTTGAAGTGGGAGGCGATGTGTGTTTTTCTGTGGCCCGATGTACGGAAGATCTTGTCACAGTGAGGGCACGGGAACGGACGCACACCTGACAACAAGAACATAAACCTCAGTTAGCACGTAGAATTAAATTCAGACAATAACGAGAACAAACTGCATCAGTTCTGAAATGGAAATGTATTCATGTCAGTTTAATCAAGAGACAAGTTAGAGAATATACAAACTTAAATAGTGTCGTATTGAGTAGGCCGAAATCGATTTAACGTACCAATGTCTCATGAGAGATTAGATCAAATCAAAAGAAACCTGTGGAACGCCAACCCCTAAAGTTGTCAGCATACTAGCATGCTGGCATTCTCCCTTAAAAGACCTTCTTTTGAAATAAAATGCATAATTTGTACTGTTTGTCCATTTTGAAATACCATAGCTAGTATACGATTCATCAAAAAAGGTCTGAATTAATATAACAAGAAATCGATCATCCATTTTTGTTTTTGCCGAAAAGATCTTCGTCGCGAATTTACATCAAGCTAAGATGTTTGGTGCAGTATTTTCCAATAATTTAATTTTGCATGAAAACAAGTCGTCTCTCTTTGAATGACAAAGACTTTATTGAAGAATCCCTACTGTTAACCAATCACAGACGAAGGGGCGTAGACTCGGCTTGACTCCAGCTGCCAAAACTAACAAAATGTTGTCATAATATATGCAAACTCGGAAGCATGACTAAACCACAGTAACCTAAATGTTGCATTGTTGTTGTTTTTTTCTTAAATTAATATCTTTTTTTATATCATGCATTACATAATTCAGAATCTAATCGTATGACATGTGAATAAATGAAATAAACTTGAATTTGAACGAAATCACAAAACACTCATAACAGCTCAGCTACACATGAAAACAAGTGTGCTTTCATGACCCGTTCCGTATAGACCTGGTCAGATCCAGACACGGTCTGATCCGAGTGATGGAAGCAGCAGAAAAGTCATTTTTAAGCTACTTGATTAACCCTAGCTGATAAAGCGCAAAAGAGGTGCAGCTCTAGCAGGAGGGGAAGGGCCATACTGTGAGTTAGTGACACAGGGAGCAGTGAGGGAGAGACAAGAGACAGCAACCAACCAACAAGCCGACTCGCACTATAGTAGACTAATAGCTGCCATAGCTAGGTTATTAATTATCAAATATGATTACGTAGTACCTGTCTTGACGTTAGCTAGTGTTAACAATTTATGTTATTCTTTAACACAGACCCCAAAGCAAACCAGGGGGAGGAAAATAGGTTTATTCGAAGAGGGCGGTAAATGGTCATTCTCCCCTGTCCTCAGTGATGCTCTCTCCAGTGATTATCTCCAATGGTTCTCTCCCCAGAAAAAAGGACAGCATGTAGTTTTATAACCCAGCCCTAGCCTGTGGTTGACAAACTAGAATTCCTTGCAATAAAACTCACCAATGGCCAAATAACAAGTATCCTATTTCAGAAGACATATTCCTCCCATGTCTAGACTTCTAAATAACAACAACTACATGAGGAATATTAAGCAGCACCCTAACGGTTGGCTCTTGGTCATTGTAGCCTATCCTTCTCCTTTAACTTTTAATTCTGTCATTTTCATTCCATCTTCTTTTGATTAGATATCGCCTAACATTTGCCACTCACGGAGGGTCTATGACTGTAACCTATTGCGGCTTTAATGACTTATGATTGCCTACAACAACAAGCTACACGCTCCACAATCCTCTCTCGTGAAAAGCAAGAGCAGCAGCATAAATTATATAATGTCTCTCTCGACTGCAGCAGTTGCACTCGTATCGGTACGGGCCCTTTCGGACACGTCAGTTAAAATTACACATACCCGAGACTTGTGACAATCATATTAGATCCGACCCAGACCCGTGTCATTATTTAGAATTCTGGATCCAGACTTTGCATCAATCAACTCTAACACCAACAGACGGGTACGTGGCTACGTTAAAGGGCAACATTCTAAAAGACGAAGCCATACCAGTAATCAAATCTTCATGCAAATGAGAGATGAAGCCATGGGTTTAGAGGCATCTGGGTTAATTGTGTGTGTGTGTTAATTAAATAATTATGGAAGGCCAAGTGTTACATAGCACCACATAATTTACCCAGACATCTTAATCTTGACTGTGAAACGAAATCCCAACCACTGCAATCAGTGAAAGGGGACCACGAACGTCACCTCTGTAAACAACCGCGTATCAAAAGCTTTACATCGGCAACACTAGGCACATCGACATGTTCACCGGCAACACTAGGCTGATTAACGCTTATCATAGCTTGGGTGCACCACTGTGCATTCGATCTAAAACAGGGGTGCTCAACTACTATTTGAAAAGGTCTGGTCTTCCTAGGTGGCAAAGGTCCGGATGGATATTTATCAGCGTAGTAATAAACCCCGACCTCGCAACCCATACAACCCGAAACAGTTTAAACTGTTCACACACCTCGTTTGCGTAGAGAAAATATTTCCATTTTAAATTTGCTGCAATCTTACACCTTTTGCAATGGGCGCGCGAGAAAATGTTGCAGTTTTAAAGCTAATTTAAAAGTAATTCTACACCTTTTGCCATGGCTTGTATGTTCATAGGAGTGACTCAACAAAATAAAAAAAATAAAAAAATTGGGCCCCCCCCCGGGGATCGAGGCCTCTAGGAATGTAATCTGGCCATGATAACTACAGGATTTTGATAACTGGTTAGCTTAACTGACCTATCTAGCTAGCTAACATGGGCTAGTAGTTGATCAACTAGATATTTCTGACAGGTTATACAATGCTTTCACTGTATTCCCTTGACTAATTCCACATTTTGTTGTTAGAGAATGAATTAAAAATGTATTTAAAAAAGAAAAATCCCCTCACCCATCTACACACAATATCCCATAATTTTTACACATTTATTAAAAATGAAATACAAAAATATCTCATTTACATAAGTATTCACACACCTGAGTCAATACATGTTAGTCAGTCACCTTAGGCACCGTTTACAGCTGTGAGTCTTTCTGGGTGAGTCTAAGTTTTGCACACCTGAATTGTACAATATTTGCATTCTATATGTATTCTTTTGAAATTCTTCAAGAGCTGTCAAGTTGGTTGTTAATCATTGCTAAACATTTTAAAATCTTGCCATAGATTTTCAAGCCCAATTAAGTCAAAACTGTAACTAGGCCACTCAGGAACATTCAATGTCGTCTTCGTAAGCAACTCCAGTGTATATTTAATGTTGTGTTTTAGGTGACGGTTGGAAAGCTGACTAAACCAGGTTTTCCTCGAGGAAATTTTGCCTGTGCTTAGATCTATTCTGTTTCTTTTTATCCTAAAAAACAAACTCCCTAGTCCTTGCCGATGACAAGCATACCCATAACATGATGCAGCCACCACCATGCTTGAAAATATGAAGAGTGGTACTAAGTAATGTGTTGTGTTGGATTTGCCCAAACATAACGCTTTGTATTCAGGACATAAAGTTCATTTCTTTGCCACATTTCTTGCAGTTTTACTTTAGTGCCTTATACAGGACGTGTGTATTCTGTACAGGCTTCCTTCTTTTCACTCTGTAATTTAGGTTAGTATTGTGGAGTAACTACAATGTTGATCCACCCTCAGGTTTCTCCTATCAAAGCCATTAAACTCTAACTGTTTTCGTCAACTATTGACCTTATGGTGAAAACCCTGAGCAGTTTCCTTCCTCTCCTGCATCTGAGTTAGGAAGGATCCTGGATGACTGTGTGATGACACTCTCGGTAGCCGATGTGAGCAAGACCTTTAAACAGGTCAGCATTCACAAAGCCGCGGGGCCAGACGGATTACCAGGACGTGTTCACAAAACATGCGCTGACCAACTGGCAAGTGTCTTGATTGACATTTTCACCTTCTCCCAGACCGAGTCTGTAATACCTAAATGTTTCAAGCAGACCACCAAAGTCCCTGTGCCCAAAGAAGCAAAGGTAAATTATTACCGCCCCGTAGCACTCACGTCGGTAGCCATGAAGTGCTTTGAAAGGCTGGTCATGGCTCATATCAACACCATTATCACGAACACCCTAGACCCACGCCAATTCCCATAATGCCCCAACAGATCCACAGATTTCGCAATCTCAATCGCACTTCACAGTGCCCTTTCCCACCTGGATAAAAGGAACACCTATGTGAGAATAATGTTCATTGACTAAAGCTCAGAGTTCAACACCATAGTGCCCATGAAGCTCATCACCCTGGTACTAAACACCTCCCTCTGCAACTGGATCCTGGACTTCCTGACGGGCCACCCCCAGGTGGTAAGGGTAGGCAACAACACGTCTGCCACGCTAATTCTCAAAACTGGGGCCCTTCAGGGGTATGTACTCAGTCCCCTCCTGTACTCCCTGTTCACCCATGACTGCGTGGCCAAACATGACTCCAACACCATCATTAAGTTTGTTGACGACAACAGTGGTAGGCCTGATCACTGACAACGATGAGACATCCTACAGGGAGGAAGTCAGAGAACTGCGGGCTGGAACAAGCCCCCATTAACATTGACGGGGCTGTAGTGAAGCGAGACGAGAGTTTCAAGTCCCTTGGTGTCGACATCACCAACGAACTATCATGGTCCGAACACACCAAGACAGCCATGAAGAGGGCACGACAAAACCTATTCCCCCTTAGGAGTGAAAAGATTTGGCATGGGTCCCCAGATCCTCAAAACGTTCTACAGCTGCACCATCGAGAGCATCCATACCAGTTGCACCACCGCCTGGTATGGCAACTGCTCTGCCTCCGACCGTAAGGAGCTACAGAAGGTAGTGCGTATGGCCCAGTACAACACTGTGGCCAAGCTTCCTGCCATCCAGGACCAACATGCAGTTGAAGTCGGAAGTTTTCATACACTTAGGTTGCAGTCATTAAAACTCGTTTTTCAACCACTCCACAAATTTCTTGTTTACAAACTATAGTTTTGGCAAGTCGGTTAGGACATCTACTTTGTGCATGACAAGTAGTTTTTCCAACAATTGTTTACATACAGATTATTTCACTTATTCACTGTATCGCAATTCCAGTGAGTCAGAAGTTTACATACACTAAGTTGACTGTGCCTTTAAACAGCTTGGAAAATTCCAGAAAATGACGTAATGGCTTTAGAAGCTTCTTATAGGCTGATTGACATCATTTGAGTCAATTGGAGGTATACCTGTGGATGTATCTCAAGGCCTACCTTCAGTGTCTCTTTGCTTGACATCATGGGAAAATCAAAAGAAATCAGCCAAGACCTCAGAAAAACAATTGTAGACCTCCACAAGTCTGGTTCATCCTTGGGAGCAATTTCCAAATGCCTGAAGGTACCACGTTCATCTGTACAAACAATAGTACACAAGTATAAACACCATGGGACCACGCAGCCGTCATACCGCTCAGGAAGGAGACAAGTTCTGTCTCCTAGAGATTAAAGTAATTTGGTGCAAAAAGTGCAAATCAATCCCAGAACAACAGCAAAATACCTTGTGAAGATGCTGTGGGGACAAAGATCGTACTTTTTGGAGAAATGTCCTCTGGTCTGATGAAAAAATATATATAACTATTTGGCCATAATGACCATTAAGTTTGGAGGAAAAATGGGGAGGCTTGCAAGCCGAAGAACACCATCCCAACCGTGAAGCACGGGGGTGGCAGCATCATGTTGTGTGGGTGCTTTGCTGCAGGAGGGACTGGTGCACTTCACAAAATAGATGGCATCATGAGAGGGGAATATTATGTGGATATATTGAAGCAACATCTCAAGACATCAGTCAGGAAGTTCAAGCTTGGTCGCAAATGGGTCTTCCAAATGGACAATGACCCCAAGCATACTTTCAAAGTTGTGGCAAAATGGCTTAAGGACAACAATGTCAAGGTATTGGAGTGGCCATCACAAAGCCATGACCTCAATCCTATAGAACATTTGTGGGCAGAACTGTACGAGCAAGGATGCCTACAAACCTCAGTTACACCAGCTCTGTCAGGAGGAATGGGCCAAAATTCACCCAACTTATTGTGGGGAGCTTGTGGAAGGCTACCTGAAACGTTTAACCCAAGTTAAACAATTTAAAGGCAATGCTACCAAATACTGAATGAGTATGTAAACTTCTGACCCCCCATGTGATGAAATAAATAAAAGCTGAAATAAATAATTCTCTACTATTATTCTGAGATTTCACATTCTTAAAATAAAGTGGTGATCCTAACTGACAGGGAAGTTTTACTAGGATTAAATGTCAGGAATTGTGAAAAACTGAGTTTAAATGTATTTTGCTAAGGTGCGTGTGAACTTCCAACTTCAACTGTAACAGGCGGTGTCAGAGGAAAGCCCATAAAATTGTCAGACTCCAGTCACCCAAGTCATAGACTGTTTTCTCTGCTACCGTATGGCAAGCGGTACCAGAGCGTCAAGTCTAGGACCAAAAGGCTCCTTAAAAGCTTCTACCCCCAAGCCATAAGACTGCTGATCAATTAATCAAATGGCCACCGGACTATTTACATTGACACCCCCCCTTCCCCTCCATTTGTTTTGTACACTGCTGCTACTCACCGTTTATTATCTATGCATAGTCACTTCACCCCTACATGTACAAATGACCTCAACTAACCTGTACCCCCGCACACTGGCACGGTATCGGTACCCCCTGTATATAGCCTCATTATTGTTATTTTATTCTGCTACTTTTTTTTTTTTTACTTTAGTTTATTTGGTAAACATTTCTTAACTCTTCTTGAACTGCACTGTTGGTTAAGGGCTTGTAAGTAAGCATTTCACGGTAAGGTCGACACTTATTGTATTCCCTTTATCTTTGTAGTGACTGGGTGTATTGACACACCATTCAACATGTAATTAATAACTTCAAAGGGTTATATAATCAAATGTTTTTTTGTTTTTACCCATCGACCAATACGTGCCCTTCTTTGCAAGGCATTGAAAAACTTCCCTGGTCTTTGTGGCTGAATCTGTTTTTCAAATCATATTTATTTGTCACATACATATGGTTAGCAGATGTTAATGCGAGTGTAGCGAAATGCTTGTGCTTCTAGTTCCGACAATGCAGTAATAACCAACGAGTAATCTAACCTAACAATTCCAAAACTACTACCTTATACACACAAGTGTAAAGGGATAAAGAATATGTACATAAAGATATATGAATGAGTGATGGTACAGAACGGCATAGGCAAGATGCAGTAGATGGTATCGAGTACAGTATAAACATATGAGATGAGTAATGTAGGGTATGTAGACAAAGTGGCATCGTTTAAAGTGGCTAGTGATACATGTATTACAGAAAGATGCAGTAGATGATATAGGGTACAGTATATACATATACATATGAGATGAGTAATGTAGGGTATGTAAACATTAAGTAGCAATGTTTAAAGTGGCTAGTGATACTTTACATCAATTTCTATCAATTCCCATTATTAAAGTGGCTGGAGTTGAGTCAGTGTGTTGGCAGCAGCCACTCAATGTTAGTGGTGGCTGTTTAACAGTCTGATGGCCTTGAGATAGAAGCTGTTTTTCAGTCTCTCGGTCCCAGCTTTGATGCACCTGTACTGACCTCGCCTTCTGGATGATAGCGGGGTGAACAGGCAGTGGCTCGGGTGGTTGTTGTCCTTGATGATCTTTACGGCCTTCCTGTGACATCGGGTGGTGTAGGTGTCCTGGAGGGCAGGTAGTTTGCCCCCGGTGATGCGTTGTGCAGACATCACTACCCTCTGGAGAGCCTTACGGTTGTGGGCGGAGCAGTTGCCGTATCAGGCGGTGATACAGCCCGACAGGATGCTCTCGATTGTGCATCTGTAGAAGTTTGTGAGTGCTTTTGGTGACAAGCCGAATTTCTTCAGCGTCCTGAGGTTGAAGAGGCGCTGCTGCGCCTTCTTCACGACTGTCTGTGTGGGTGGACCAATTCAGTTTGTACGTGATGTGTACGCCGAGACACTTAAAACTTACTACCCTCTCCTCTACTGTTCCATCGATGTGGATAGGGGGGTGTTCCCTCTGCTGTTTCCTGAAGTCCACAATCATCTCCTTAGTTTTGTTGACGTTGAGTGTGAGGTTATTTTCCTGACACCACACTCCGGGGGCCCTCACCCCCTCCCTATAGGCCGTCTAGTCGTTGTTGGTAATCAAACCTACCACTGTAGTGTCGTCCGCAAACTTGATGATTGAGTTGGAGGCGTGCATGGCCACTGATCGACTAAGAGTAGGGCTGTTGCGGTGACCGTATTATCTCCACACCGGTGGTCTCGAGTCATGAAGGCAGTCAAATCCCACATAACCATTTAGTCACGGTAATTAGGCTTCTCCAAGCTCTGATGCTGCTGATGGTCATTAGCAGCCTGCCAAACTTGCTAACTGACTGGTACTCAGCACTCTATTGTCCCTCTAATCACTCTGACATCAATGCAAATTTAATCTAAACAAACGCTTCATGAGAGCCCATGAGCTCATGTTGGCTATGCAATTGCGTGAGAAAACAGAGTGATGGCCTATATTAAAAGAGGAGGATCCCATCAGCTTTCTATAGGCTAGGCCTACTATTTTAATTTCTCAACTTTCCTAATATTAAGCAAATATCAAGCACATTGCTTATCTTTACAACGGGAGTATAAACTACCTGGCTGGCATGAAAATTAACCACAAGAAAATCCTCCATTCGTTATTTAACTGTAGAGATATTTTTTCCCATGCCCCTGTTTTGAGACAGAGTCCATTCTAAATCAAATTCCACACACACATTATTTAGTATATGTAAATACGAGATTAAATCAAGAATAGTCTGATGGGTGTCAATATTAGCATATCACATGTGAATTATATATTATCACTTATGAATGATGCCCCAGCGTAAGGCAATGTGCAACTTTTTCTAATCAAAATCGCACACCTCATGTAGCCTAGCCCATAGGCCTATATGTTTTGATAAGGTTTGTATCACAACTAAAGTGGCCAAATAACTTAAATAACTTTAAGGTGACTTAAAATGAAGCACATTAATCTGCTGAGCATGGGGTGTAGAACCTTACATAAGCAATGCAAGTTTCAACTTTGGGGAAGATCATTTTCACCACAAAAAAATGTCGCCTTTATAATAAAAAGGCATTACATGCATATTTGCATTTGCGGTCACTTTTGATAATGGTGATGTCCCCGCTAATGGAAGATTTGCGCATATAGCCTACAACTGCGTGCGTATTGCTGAGCTTATAATGTGAAGAAATAGCCAAATAGCTTATCAACATTTCAAACTAAACGTTCTGATCTGTTGCTTCAGCCTCATTGAGTAAAACAGTTTTTTTATGCTAGTGGTTATGTTAATTTGGGATCTATTGTGTCCCAAAACTGTCCCAGACTATGTATGGAATATTTACTTCTCGCACAGAATAGGTCAACCTGTCTTATAGGGGATAGTAGATTGACATAGGCTCGTGCTTTTGCTGTACGTTAGGTCTACTCATCTTGTTGACAGACAAAAGTATGGACACAGCTACTCATTCAAGGTTTTTTTTTTTTTTTTTTTACTATTGTCTACATGGTAGAAACTATGAAACTATGAAATAACACATATGGAATCATGTAATAACCAAAAAAAGTTGTTGCACATTCCTGGCATTTTCTCAACCAGCTTCATGCATTGTAAAAATGAATTTGTGGAATTTCTTTCCTTCTTAATGTGTTTGATCAGTTGTGTTGTGACAAGGTAGGGGTGGTATACAGAATATAGCCCTATTTGATGAAAGACCAAGTCCATATTATGGCAAAAACATCTCAAATAAGCGAAGAGAAACGACAGTCCATCATTCCTTTAAGAAAATATATTTTTTTAGGGTGCATTATGGCCACACAAAGACATTATCAAGTGCTTCTCAAATTTTGAATGAGAGACTGAGGGTGTGTACGGCCTGCGCTAAAAAAACAAAGCAGAGCTCATTCCTTTCAAGCTAGTTTTTTCAAATCATCATTAAAGTCACATCACGCAGCCTTACAATGTATTAACATCAACACATATAGCCCAACGTCTGTAGAACAACTAAAGTTAAATTAATAACTCTAAATTAAGTATATAGGAGTACCTACCGTATCTCTTTGTTAACTGCTCAACACAGAATAGCTATTTTATTCAGCTTTGTTTAATTGGATTCTTCACACTATAAAATAATGACAAAGAATTCAAAGCAAATCTTGTCTGCTAAATGAACGAGTGTAGCCCACAGCCACATGGCATAGCCAGATCAGGATCTAACGTTAAGGACATCTCAAAGTATGCCGTCCTTTTCTTTTGAAATAAAACTACATTTTCTTCATATCATGTTTCTTTAGACCTGTCTAAAATAAATAATGTATTTATTGTGAAGGTGTAGGCTATATTACATGGATTTATTAGACTTTTTAAAATGTAGATGTTCAAAAGGTCTGCATCAGTGGCTTGTAGGCTGTGTGGAAGCCAGGAGATGCTGAATGTGTTTATGTTAATTAACGGTCAATTACCGTGAGATCGACAGTTATTTGCTTGACAATCACCACAGCCCTAACTAAGAAACCTGATAATTGTATGTGTGGGGTACGCAGATTAGGTAGTCATTCAAAAATCATGTCAATCACTATTATTGCACAAGGAGAGTCCATGCAACTTATTATGTAGCATTTTTACTCCTGAACTTATTTAGGCTTTCCATAACAAAGGTGTTGAATAGTTATTGAATGAAGACATTTCAGCTTTTAATGAATGTATAAACATCTCTAAACATAATTCAACTTTGATATTATGGGATATATTGTTTGTAGGCCAGTGAAACAAAATCTCAATTTAATCCATTTTAAATTCAGGCTGTGTCAAGAGGTGTGAATATTTTCTGAAGGCACTGTAATTAATACACAAAACAACAAGAGGACAAATAGGACAAATTAATAAAAGAAAATAGGACTTTTTCCAACCTTATAAGTCTAATAAATCCATGTAATCAAGTTAAATCGTCAAAACCAGAGTATGACACCAACGTTAATCATAATAAATCTTAATCACAAATTCAGAATTATGTACAAAAGCAACCTTCCTGCAAACCTGACAACACAGTCACATGCATGACCATTATGGAGTGATATAGGTGACAACAGGAACTAAATGTGTATCTACGAATACAATCAAAATATCACTCCATAATAACAACACAATAATATCACTCACCTGTATGTAGGCGCATGTGGACTTTCCTGCTTCCCGACGTGGAGAAGCACTTCATGCAGCACTGGCACTCGAAGGCCTTGATGCCTGTGTGCGTCTTCATGTGGGCAGTAAGGGTGCTCTTGACGGCAAAGGCGCGAAAGCACTGCTTGCACTTGAAGGGCTTCTCGTGTGTATGGATGCGGATGTGGCGCACCAGGTCGCTGGGCTTCTTGAACTCCTTGTTGCAGTAAGGGCAGCTGTGCCACCGCACGCCGTTCTCCTCCCTGATGGAGCCTAGGGGAAGGGGGACAGAAAGAGGTGACATGGGTTGTGTTCTACAAGGCATCAAACGGAAGAAAATGGACTGAAACAGGGAGAGACTACTTGGATCTGGCCAATAACAACCATTCATTTTTGTGTTATGTTTCAAAACATTTGTTATAGGGTGCCCTAATGGATACGACACTGGTCCCACATGAGATGAGCAGGCACAGAGCTGAGACCAAATACACTTAAGTTCAGGGAATCAATTGAAACTCTCAATATATAGCGCATTTGGAAAGTATTCAGACCCCTTGACTTTTTCCACATTTTGTCATGTTACAGCCTTATTCAACAATTATTTAAATTGTTTGTACCCCATAATGACAAAGCAAATGTTTGCACATTTATTTTTTTTTTTTAAATGTCAAACTGAAATATCACATTTACTTAAGTATTTAGACCCTTTACTCTGTTCTTTGTTTAAGCACATTTGGCAGAAATTACAGCCTTGATTCTTCTTGGGTATGACGCTACAAGCTTGGCACACCTGTTTTCTGGGGAGGTTCTCCCAATCTTCTCTGCTCGGTCAGGTTGGATGGGGAGCAACGTTGCACAGCTATTTTCAAGTGCCTCCAGAGGTGTTAGATTGGGTACAAGTCCAGCTGGGCCACTCAAGGACATTCAGAGACTTGTCCCGAAGCCACTCCTGCGTTGTCTTGGCTGTGTGCTTAGGGTCGTTGTCCTGTTTGAAGGTGAACCTTCACCCCAATCTGAGGTCGTGAGTGCTCTGGAACCGGTTTTCATCAAGGACCTCTGTACTTTGCTCTGTTCATCTTTCCCTCGATCCTGACTAGATCCATTCATCTTCCCCTCGATCCCGCAGGGATGGTTTCAGGTTTCCTTCAGACGTGACGTCTGGTATTCAGGCCAAGTAGTTCAATCATGGTTTCATCAGACCAGAGAATCTTGTTTCTCGTGGTCAGAGTCGTTTAGGTGCCTTTTGGCAAACTAAGTGGGCTGTCATTTGCCTTTTAATGAGGAATGGCTTCCATCTGGCCACTCCACCACTAAGGCCTGATTGGTGGAGTGCTGCAGAGATTGTCCTTCTGGAAGGTTATCCCATCTCCACAGAGGAACTCTGTCAGTTCTTGGTCACCTCCCTGACCAAGGCCCTTTCCCCCGATTTCTCAGTCTGGCCAGGTGGCCAGCTCTAGGAAGAGTCTTGGTGGTTCAAAACTTCTCCCATTTAAGAATGGAGGCCACTGTGTTCTTGGGGACCTTCAAAGCTGTAGACATTTTTTGGCAGACCTTCCCCAGATCTGTGCCTCGACACAATCCTGTCTTTATGTACAATTCCTTTGACCTCATGGCTTGGTTTTTGCTCTGACATGCACTGTCAACTGTGGGACCTTACATAGACAGGTGTGTGCCTTTCCAAATCATATCCAATCAATTTAATTTACCACAGGTGGACTCCAGTCAAGTTGTAGAAACATCTCAAGGATGACCAATGGAAACAGCAGGCACCTGAGCTCAATTTCGAGTCTACTAGCAAAGGGTCTGAATACATGTAAACAAAGTATTTCTGTTTTTTAATAATTAAAAAAATTAAAACACTTTTTTCGCTTTGTCATTATTGGGTATTGATGAGATTTTTTTTTTTATTTAACCCATTTTAGAATAAGGCTAATGTCACAATGTGGAAAAAGGGAAGGGGTCTGAATATTTTCCGAATGCACTGTGTGCAATATACCGGTTTATGGTCAATGGACATTTAATGAGCAAGTAAATTTATGGAGTTGAAATGGAACTGAGAGACGGTGACATGCACAAGCACACATGGATGTTATTTGGGGTATGCCCTACCTGGCATCTGTACAGGTTTTCTGAAGATACTTTTCTTCTCCTTCTTGGTGGTTTTGTCCTGGCCTGGTAACTTCTTACTGTCAGGTAAAGCCCCCTCGGAGGCATGGCTCTGAGTCTGTCTGGCCACTCCGTTGGTCTGGGACTGAACCACGCTCAACCCACTGTTCTCCAGGGCTTGCTGTGTGGGTTCAGGGGTGACAGGGTTTAACAAAAACTGTGACTAATACTATGTATCAGTACATTTTCCCATCCATAGTATTGGGCAATACTGTGCTGTATGCCCAAGCTAGGCTTCATGACACTAGGGATTAACATCGGTAACCGGGATCCCGGGACTGTCGGTGGCTCACTCTTTACATTTGCCAAAAAAAGGGAAATTACAACACTTTCCCCCAATGTCATACTAATGCAATTCCCTGAAATACACAACACGCGCAGCAGCAGATAGGCAAAAAATAGAATAGCACATTATCCAAACAGGTTGTTGCATAGAATCCTTTAGCCTAGCGTATTTACTTCACACAAAGTCATCACAAATTCAAAGCACACGCATAATTGACACTGCCAGACTGCACACGAGACCCGAATGGCGTTCTCATCAGAAGCATAACTGAAAGTTCGATCCCGGTCCGGCCCAAGCCTGGTGAACTGAAGCCCAAGCCTGGTCCCACATTTAAATGAGCCAGAAACCGATTTCCATTCAAAACAAAGTTGAAAACCAAGATATGCCAGGGTTCACAAAATAAGATTGTCGCTGTGCCACTATTTAAAGATTTCACAGCAAGTGAAACTGACATTTAGTAATGACACAGTAACTTTGATCGCCAATGACATTGTTGTGAATTGCAAAATCATGTTCCTCAATTAATTCAGCGCATTTCAGCAGTAGGCCTAGGCCATCTCGACACAGAGCACACACAGAGTGCACCCAGAGCAGCAGGCTATAGTGTTGTCGAATAATACCAACTTTTCAATTGCAGTCAAACAAAAGTAAATTGAGCAAAATTGCTAAACTTGCTAGATAACCTCCTACGAATGACAGAACATCTCCCATTTGGCTAAATCTAGATGATTATGCAGATCGCAGATCAGCTCATGAATAACGGGGAGATGAAGAGAGGAAATTGTTTAAATATCAAGGTATCTTATATATTTTTTATCTACGTTTAAAAGTAAAATATCCATATCTACTCCCACCGTTTGTTGATCACACATTCTCTACCCGAAGCGCAGAGAAGTGGGTGAACTGTTATAGCTGTATTTTGACATGCATAGGCCAGATGTGCTTTGATAATCCAACAGAATAAAGATGACAGAATAAAGTCAGGATTTTTCATACGAGACAGGACTGAGGATTTTGGGTTTCAGTGGAATTGGGACGATAGCCTAGGCTCTATATAAGGCTACTACGTAAGACAATAGATAACCAATCAATTTGATTTAGGCTACCGTATTTCATGCTAAATGTTTCTGATCAGTGAACAAATAAATGCTTCCACTTGTCCAGCCAGAGATCAATTAACCAAATATACAGACAGACAAACAAACAAAATCACATTGATTGATTATGAGACAAGTTCCAGGCTTTTGGACGGGAGTAAGACAGGCTACTATGCAAGTGAAGAGCAAAATCCACTTGTATAACATGCTAGCAAAATGTTCTGATCAGCTAATATAATGAGCAAACTAGTATAAAGATGATCATTAGCACTCACCTCAATTTAGCTAACATTTCCCCAGCTTAATTGTTACCAAATATCCAAATGGAGATTCAGTGAGAAAGAAAAAAATCCCCCACGCTTGTCTCAAAGCAGTGCGATGGCTTGTCCCAATCAAAACAGTGCCGAAATGATCACCTAGGTGACCACACACACACACGACTATTGCTTTAAATGAGTATAAAAGGTTGGATATTTTCATCATTCAGTCCAAGCAAGAATTTGATACATGCCTTCAATTGCATTAGCCTACTTTATTTTAATATTTTCATCATTCAGTTGATCATAACTAAGGTCAGTTTTTCTCTCTGTGCTTTTTCTAGGGCCAATGGCTGTTTCCCTGTCTCCTCACTCCGCTGCCGTCCACCTCTGCCGCGTTGTTCTCAACACCAGTTTAAATCAATATAACCTACTGTTTTCTAGAAATCAGTACCAGAAGTCCTCACAAGAATAGTAGACTAAAATTAGTAGATTCAGAGAAATTCTAACATTTTGGCAGTCCTCACTTGTAAAAAGGCTATTTTAGGCTTAGGGGTTAAGTTTAAGATAAGGGTTACAATTAGGGTTAAGGTTAGGGTAAGGTTTAGGGAAAATAGGACTTTGAATTGGTCCCCAAAAAGTTCTCTCAAGTATAGTAAGACAGCTGTGTATGTACATGTACACGTGAGTGAGTGCTTTCGTGTGTCTGTGTGTGTACGCTTTTGCGCATGTGTATCTACGTGTATTCCTGTGTTATGGTTCCCACCTGTAGGATGTCCTGGTTGATGGCTGTCTCCTCTTCTTGGGTCTGTGACTGGGTCCCCTCCCCTGTCACCTGCTCTGACAGCTCTAGGAGCTGCTGGATCACGTCAGTCACCACCTCGCTGCCCTCTGACCCCGCCACTCCCTGACCCGACTCCTCTACCTCCTACGGGACAGCGAGGGAGGGTGTGAAGTTGGAGAGAATGAGAAGAGAAAAGGGAATACTGAGAATGGCAGAGGTGAGCTGATCTGAGCAGCGTAGAGCATTTTCTATCTTGTTTTGTTTTTTGCAGTGCATCAGAGATGAGCAAATTTTTATGGAAGCCTAGTTCACCTAATTAATAGTGTATCTGAACACCTGATTTTCAAGGTTCCATTTATTTACAAAAACACAATGCCATATTATGAAAATGAGAGGCTTCTTTATATTGAGACCCACTCTGAAATAATCACATAAAAATCTGCATGTAGTGGTAGAGCTACAGGGAAGTTCCAGTGTGGGTGTGTGTGTCTGATCCCTCAGCATCAAGCTAGCTGCAGCGTGAGGCAGCAAACTGAATGCAGAGGTCAGAAACCGAATCAGGAGAAACTTCTAGAAGTTCACATCATCTACATGCACTCACTCACCTGTGTGTTGGCCGATTCCTCGATGAGCAAGATGTGCATCTTGCTGATGTGAGCGTTGAGACTGCCCAGCTTTTTGAACACACAGCTACAGTCCATGCACGGGAACAGTGGTACTCCCGTAAGCTGAAGAGACACATAAACAGGAAACAAAGTCAGTACACATACAACTGTGATTATCAATTAATATTAATGTGCTGTTAAAGGCCTAAATGCTTTCATTGGATATGATGCCATTGGGAATTAGCTGAAGTCTGCATTCTTAGTACATTTTTTATATTAAAAATAAATTATTTTGTCTTAGGTAAAAACAATACAAAATGACCTAATACCAAGTCATTATAATTTAATACCAACTACGATATACAGTACACTGAGTGTACAAAACATTTGGAACACCTTCCTAATATTGAGTTGCTCCTCCCACTTTTGCCCTCAGAACAGCCTCAATTCATTGGGGCATAGGTGTCGAAAGCATTTCACAGGGATGCTGGCCTGTTGACTCCAATGCTTCCCACAGTTGTGTCAAGTTGCCTGTATTTCCTAATGACCTCAGAGTCAGGACACCCGTTTAACGTCCCATCCGAAAGACGGCACCCTACACTGGGCAGTGTCCCCAATCATTGCCCTGGGGCATTGGGATATTTTTTATTTTTTTTAGACCAGAGGAAAGAGTGCCTCCTACTGGCCCTCCAACACCACTTCCAGCAGCATCTGGTCTTCCAACCAGGAACTGACCAGGACCAACCCTGCTTAGCTTCAGAAGCAAGCCAGCAGTGGTATTTAAC
The DNA here is from genome assembly GCF_023373465.1 of Oncorhynchus keta. NCBI lineage: Eukaryota > Metazoa > Chordata > Actinopteri > Salmoniformes > Salmonidae > Oncorhynchus > Oncorhynchus keta. The sequence continues at coordinate 4,341,717 of NC_068451.1, forward strand.
TAACTAACTAAAAAAAATCCCAATGCCCCAGGGCAGTGAATGGGGACACTGCCCTGTGTAGGGTGCCATCTTTCGGATGGGACGTTAAACGGGTGTCCTGACTCTCTGAGGTCATTAAAGATCCCATGGCACTTATTGTAAGTGTAGGTGTGCCCCGGTGTCCTGGCTAAATTCCCAATCTGGCCCTCAACCCATCATGGTCACCTAATAATCCCCAGTTTACAATTGGCATGTCGTTGCTGTAAATGAGAAGGTGTTCTCAGTCAACTTAACTGGTTAAATAACGGATAAATAAATAAATAATAAATCAACTAGGCAAGTCAGTTAAGAATTTGTTCTTATTTACAATGACGGCCTAGGAACAGTGGGTTAACTGCCTTGTTCAGGGGCAGAACGACAGATTTTTACCCAACGCTCTTACCACTAGGCTACCTGCCACCCATTTTGTCCTGCCCATTCACCCTCTGAATGGCACACATACACAACCAATTGTTACAAGACTTAAAAATCCTTCTTTAACCCGTCTCCTCCCCTTCATCTACAATGATTGAAGTGGATTTAACAAGTGACAATAAGGGATCATAGCCTTCACCTGGATTCACCTGGTCAGTCCATGCCATGGAAAGAGCAGGTGTTTCTAACTGTATATATTATACATATTGTATCTTCAGCCAAGAGGGATATTAAAAATATTCATCTTCTGATTATTTTAAAGGGCAATCTAATATAAGGCAGCGATTAGGATAGAGAACAATTTCATGCAAAAACTTTGGGGTAATCTAAAACCAGTCCCACTTCCCTGTCCATATTTCAGATGCTTCTGCTTATGAAATGTATTCCCACTCACATTTGACTTTAATATATTCATAAAGTCCGTTCATAAAGCCGAGGTCCTGACTGCCAGAGTATGTGGAGGAACACTCCTGAGAATCACATGCATTATTCAAAAATGTTGAACAGCTGCGGTTTGGGGCTTCAGGGGAGATTCAATCAACTCACTTCATCATTGTCAGTTAGCGTTTTTTGACCGTCAGTGCTACGGACGCTCTTTAAAATCTCTTCCCCATTTGTAAAAAAATATATATATTATTTGACGGGCTCCGTAAAAAAATGTTTGGTTGATAAAATTATCACATGTATTTGTTGTGAGGGGTGGGGAAAATTGAAAGGCTAGCTGATTAAGTTGGCCACTCAATAAAAAGGACAAAGCCTCACATTTGCATGTCCTCATTTGCACAGATGTAAGTAATGGTGACTAGCGGACACAAATACGATGAAAGTAGCACTCAGGTCCAGAAGAGTGTACATTCAGTCACTCACTCAAAACATCTGCCTATAAACACCAACTCCTAGACTGCAATCATCAACCAGAATTACCCTGAGACTGCTTTCCATTTAAGCTCATTATTTTCCCATGGAACGTCAAATACAGTGGGGCAAAAAAGTATTTAGTCAGCCACCAATTGTGCAAGTTCTCCCACTTAAAAAGATGAGAGGCCAGTCATTTTCATCATAGGTACACTTCAACAGACTAAATTAGAAAAAAAAATCCAGAAAATCATATTGTAGGATTTTTAATGAATTTATTTGCAAATTATGGTGGAAAATAAGTATTTGGTCAATAACAAAAGTTTCTCAATACTTTGTTATAAACCCTTTGTTGGCAATGACAGAGGTCAAACGTTTTCTGTAAGTCTTCACAAGGTTTTCACACACTGTTGCTGGTATTTTGGCCCATTCCTCCATGCAGATCTCCTCTAGAGCAGTGATTTTTTGGGGCTGTTGCTGGGCAACACGGACTTTCAACTCCCTCCAAAGATTTTCTATGGGGTTGAGATCTGGAGACTGGCTAGGCCACTCCAGGACCTTGAAATGCTTCTTACGGAGCCACTCCTTCATTGCCCGGGCGGTGTGTTTGTGATCATTGTCATGCTGAAAGACCCAGCCACGTTTCATCTTCAATGCCCTTGCTGATGGAAGGAGGTTTTCACTCAAAATCTCACGATACATGGCCCCATTCATTCTTTCCTTTACACGGATCAGTCGTCCTGGTCCCTTTGCATAAAAACAGCCCCAAAGCATGATGTTTCCACCCCCATTCTTCACAGTAGGTATGGTGTTCTTTGGATGCAACGCAGCATTCTTTGTCCTCCAAACAAGACAAGTTGAGTTTTTACCAAAAAGTTATATTTTGGTTTCATCTGACCATATGACATTCTCCCAATCTTCTTCTGGATCATCCAAATGCTCTCTAGCAAACTTCAGATGGGCCTGGACATGTACTAGCTTAAGCAGGGGGACACGTCTGGCCCTGCAGGATTTGAATCCCTGGCGGCGTAGTGTGTTACTGATGGTAGGCTTTGTTACTTTGGTCCCAGCTCTGTGGTTTTGGGATTTTTGCTCACTGTTCTTGTGATCATTTTGACCCAACGGGGTGACATCTTGCGTGGAGTCCCAGATCGAGGGAGATTATCAGTGGTCTTGTATGTCTTCCATTTCCTAATAATTGCTCCCACAGTTGATTTCTTCAAACCAATATGCTTACCTATTGCAGATTCAGTCTTCCCAGCCTGGTGCAGGTCTACAATTTTGTTTCTGGTGTCCTTTGACAGCTCTTTGGTCTTGTCCATAGTGGAGTTTGGAGTGTGACTGTTTGAGGTTGTGGACAGGTGTCTTTTATACTGATAACAAGTTCAAACAGGTGCCATTAATACATGTAACAAGTTGAGGACAGAGGAGCCTCTTAAAGAAGAAGTTACAGGTCTGTGAGAGCCAGAAATCTTGCTTGTTTGTAGGTGACCAAATACTTATTTTCCTTCATATTTTGAAAATAAATTCATTAAAAATCCTACAATGTGATTTTCTGGATTTCTTTTCTAATTTTGTCTGTATTAGTTGAAGTGTACCTATGATGAAAATTACAGTTCTCTCTCATCTTTTTAAGTGGGAGAACTTGCACAATTGGTGGCTGACTAAATACTTTTTTGCCCCACTGTATGTGACAATATCACAGATGTGTGCAATGTTGCTACATCAGTAATATAAGCTTCTGTTTCATAATAATGTTCTATATTATTCCTGTATATCAAACTGATTAAAGACAAAGGGGGGATCAAAGGTCTTAAAACACAAGACCCTCCCCATATCAAATCCATTTCTTACTAATGACAATGTATGATTTGTCTGTCATCTGAATGTATGCAGAGGCTTTTTTAAATTAACAAGCTCTGTTGCAGACAGTGTAATAGAATGGAAGCCTTCTTTTCTGAGTGGTAAAGTCAGTCATGCCAATTGTCACATCTATATGAAACCTGGCACCATCACTACAGAGCCTTAGACTCTACACTAAATGGCATATACAGTGGGGTCCGAAATTATGGACACCCTTGATTAAGATCAGTGGTGGAAAAAGTACCCAATTATCATACTTGAGTAAAAGATAACTTAATAGAAAATGACTCAAGAAAAAGTGAAAGTCACTCAGTAAAATACCAATTGAGTAAAAGTCTAAAAGGTACTTGGCTTAAAATGTACTTAAGTATCAAAAGTAAATGTAATTGCTAAAATATACAGCACCAGTCAAAAGTTAGGACACGCCTACTCATTCCAGAGTTTTTCATTATTTTTTACTATTTTCTGCATGGTAGTAGAACAGTGAAGACATCAAAACTATGAAATAACACATATGGAATCATGTAGTAACCAAAAGAAGTGTCAAACAAATCAAAATATATTTTAGATTCATCAAAGAAGCCACCATTTGTCTTGATGACAGCTTTGCACACTCTTGGCATTCTCTCAACCAGCTGCATGAGGTAGTCACCTGGAATGCATTAAATTAACCTCCCTAGGGTAGAGGGCAGCATTCGGAATTTTGGATGAAAAGCATGCCCAAATTAAACGGCCTGCTACTCGGGCCCAGAAGATATATGCATATAACTGGTAGATTTGGATAGAAAACACTAAAGTTTCCAAAACTGTTATAATAGTGTCTGTGAGTATAATAGAACTGATTTGGCAGGCCAAAACCTGAAAAAAATCCATTCAGGAAGTTTTTTTGGTGGGGGTTGTAGTTTTTTCTATTCAATGCCATTACATTATCCATTGACTTAGGACTCAATTTGCAGTTCCTATGTCTTCCACTAGATGTCAACAGTCTTTAGAAATTGTTTCATGCTTGTATTCTTATAAATGAGGGAGTAAGACCAGTCTGAATGAGTGGACCCTTGTCGTGTCACAGAGCTTTTTCATGCTCAATCCCGAGAGAGTGCATTTCTTGTTTACCAACTATATTGATGACGTTATTGACCGGTCCAAATATTATAGATCATTTAGGCTAAAAACAACCTGAGGAATGAATATAAACATCGTTTGATCCTTATCATCCTTCTAGACCTATCGGCTGCCTTCGATACTGTGAACCATCAGATCCTCCTCTCCACCCTCTCCGAGTTGGGCATCTCCGGCGCGGCCCACGCTTGGATTGCGTCCTACCTGACAGGTCGCTCCTACCAGGTGGCGTGGCGAGAATCTGTCTCCTCACCACGCGCTCTCACCACTGGTGTCCCCCAGGGCTCTGTTCTAGGCCCTCTCCTATTCTCGCTATACACCAAGTCACTTGGCTCTGTCATAACCTCACATGGTCTCTCCTATCATTGCTATGCAGACGACACACAATTAATCTTCTCCTTTCCCCCTTCTGATGACCAGGTGGCGAATCGCATCTCTGCATGTCTGGCAGACATATCAGTGTGGATGACGGATCACCACCTCAAGCTGAACCTCGGCAAGACGGAGCTGCTCTTCCTCCCGGGGAAGGACTGCCCGTTCCATGATCTCGCCATCACGGTTGACAACTCCATTGTGTCCTCCTCCCAGAGCGCTAAGAACCTTGGCGTGATCAACAAACATCAAGGCGGTGGCCCGTTCCTGTAGGTTCATGCTCTACAACATCCGCAGAGTACGACCCTGCCTCACACAGGAAGCGGCGCAGGTCCTAATCCAGGCACTTGTCATCTCTCGTCTGGATTACTGCAACTCGCTGTTGGCTGGGCTCCCTGCCTGTGCCATTAAACCCCTACAACTCATCCAGAACGCCGCAGCCCGTCTGGTGTTCAACCTTCCCAAGTTCGCAGAGTACGACCCTGCCTCACACAGGAAGCGGCGCAGGTCCTAATCCAGGCACTTGTCATCTCTCGTCTGGATTACTGCAACTCGCTGTTGGCTGGGCTCCCTGCCTGTGCCATTAAACCCCTACAACTCATCCAGAACGCCGCAGCCCGTCTGGTGTTCAACCTTCCCAAGTTCTCTCACGTCACCCCGCTCCTCCGCTCTCTCCACTGGCTTCCAGTTGAAGCTCGCATCCGCTACAAGACCATGGTGCTTGCCTACGGAGCTGTGAGGGGAACGGCACCTCAGTACCTCCAGGCTCTGATCAGGCCCTACACCCAAACAAGGGCACTGCGTTCATCCACCTCTGGCCTGCTCGCCTCCCTACCACTGAGGAAGTACAGTTCCCGCTAAGCCCAGTCAAAACTGTTCGCTGCTCTGGCCCGCCAATGGTGAAACAAACTCCCTCACGACGCCAGGACAGCGGAGTCAATCACCACCTTCCGGAGACACCTGAAACCCCACCTCTTTAAGGAATACCTAGGATAGGATAAAGTAATCCTTCTCACCCCCCTAAAAGATTTAGATGCACTATTGTAAAGTGGCTGTTCCACTGGATGTCATAAGGTGAATGCACCAATTTGTAAGTCGCTCTGGATAAGAGCGTCTGCTAAATGACTTAAATGTAAATGTAAATGTTTGACATGTTTCTATGAACTTTACAGATACAATTTGGATTTTTTTTGTCTGCCTGTTTTGACTGTGTTTGAGACTGTGGAAAACGCAAACAAAACTGAGGTGTTTGGATATAAAGAGACTATCAAACAAAAGGAATATTTATTGAGTAAATTAATGTCTTCTGAGTGCCACCATATGAAGATCATCAAAGGTAAGAGATTCATTTTATCTCTATATCTGAGTTTTGTAACACTTCTGCTTGGCTGGTTACTGTTTAATCATTTGTCAACTGGGCTATGTTCTCAAATAATCCTAAGGTATGCTTTCGCCGTAAAGCATTTTAAAAATCTGACACCGTGGTTGGATTCACAAGAAGATCATCTTTAAACCTATGTAAAATATGTTTTGTTTTCTGAATTTTTATAAATGAGTATTTCTGTATTTGAATTTGGCGCCCTGTAATCTCACTGGATGTTGGCCAGATGGGATGCTTAGCGTCCCACATACCCTAGAGAGGTTAACAGGTGTGCCTTGTTAAAAGTTCATTTGTGGAATGTCTTTCCTTCTTAATGCGTTTGAGCCAATCAGTTGTGTTGTGACAAGGTAGGAGTGGTATACAGAATATAGCCCTATTTGGTAAAAGACCAAGTCCATATTATGGCAAGAACAGCTCAAATAAACAAAGAGAAATGAGAGTCCATCATTCCTTAAGACATAAAGGTCAGTCAATCCGGAAAATTTGAACGTTTCTTAAAGTGAAGTCGCAAAAAGCATCAAGCGCTATAATGAAACTGGCTCTCATGAGGACTGCCACAGGAAAGGAAGACCCATAGTTACCTCTGCTGCAGAGGACAAGTTCATTAGAGTTAACTGCACCTCAGATTGCAGCCCAAATAAATGCTTCACATTGTTACTTGAACTGACACATCTCAACATCAACTGTTCAGAGGAGACTGCGTGAATCAGGCTTTCATGTTCAAATTGCTGCAAAGAAACCACTACTAAAGGACACCAATAAGAAGAGACTTAAACCGGTGGAAATCTATCCTTTGGTCTGATGAGTCCAAATTTGAGAGTTTTGGTGAGTAGGTGAACGGATGATTATTTAGAATTCAAGTCACACTTAACCAGCATGGCTACCACAGCATTCTGCAGCGATACACCATCCCATCTGGTTTGCACTTAGTGGGACTATCACTTGTTTTTCAACAGGACAATGGCCAAAAACACATCAAGGCTGTGTAACGGCTATTTGACCAATGAGAGTAATGGAGTACTGCATCAGATGACATGGCGTCCACAATCCCCCGACCTCAACCCAATTGAGATGGATTGGGATGAGTTGGACCACAGAGTGAAGGAAAAGCAGCCAACAAGTGCTCAGCATATGTGGGAACTCCTTCAAAACTGTTGGAAAAACATTCCTCGTGAAGCTGGTTGAGAGAATGCCAAGAGTGGGAAAAGGGTGGCTATTTTGAAGAATATAAAATATAAAATATACTTGGATTTGTTTTACTGTTTTTGGTTACTACACGATTCCATATGATTTATTTCATAGTTTTGATGTCTTCACTATTATTCAACAATGTAAAACACTAAAAGGAGTAGGTGTGTCCAAACTTTTGAATGGTACTGTATATACACACATTACCTGTAGACACTAGCGGACAACTTTGGAGGATCATACCGGTGAAAGTAACAAGAATTACATCCAGCCTACTGATTAAAGACGAGGGCAACATAGATGTGCAAGGTGATGTAGTTAGTTGGTTGTTTACCTCAGAGTGCACTCTCTGGACGTGCGAGTGCAGGTTGCCCTTCTGCGAGAAGGAAGCGGGGCAAAAGATGCAGAGGTGGGGCTTCTCTCCCGTGTGCCTCACCATATGGGTCTGCAGCACCACTTTCTGGTTGAAGGCCTTGCTACAGTGGCTGCACTTGTACGGCCGCTCGCCTGGGTGGGAGAGGAGAGAGGATAGATGGGAGAGAGAACACAACTCAATACACCTGGGTGGTATAGATCAGTGGTTCTCAAATTGTAGGTCGGCAGGTGTGGGAGGGGGCTGAACTGTTATGAAACTCAGTCAGGCTTTCAACTTAGTCTTGAAAGTTGTAATAGTAGAATCCACAAGATGCAATTGGGTATTGCATCATCAGTTTTCCTGTTGTCATGTCAGTTATTGCATACTTCAGAGAGCTATTTATTTATTTATAAGAAATTTCAAGATCAATTAGCCCATGTCAGCTAATGTGTTTTTGCCCATAGATTTTGTTGTAATATTTGAGTCACTTAAATAACACATGAATACACATTAGACATTGCAAAATGTATAGAATTGCAAGAAAATGTGCTTTAAAACTGAAAAATGTTCTCTGTACCCCATGATAAAATGTGAGAGGGAGAGAGAAGAAGGCAGAGAAAGAACTCGAAAGGGATAATCAATAAGGGGCTGTGCGTTCTCTGGAAAATAAAGCATGGCGTGGAAGGTGTGTTCCACAACACTTCTGCGGAGTTGCATTATTTGACAGAGAATGCATAGGGCCCTGAGGTGATTATCTACATGTATACCATGGCTATAAGTTTACTAGCTAGCTAGAGTAGTTGCCTTGGTAACCAAACAAATAGACTTGCTAGCTTAGCTAACTAAACCAATATCCTAGCTTGCTATTATGAAAATCGAATTGAACATTGCCAATGATATTTTCAATTGAGCTTTTGCTTTCAAAAGCAGCAAAAAAAAATGTAAGAATTAACTTCATTACCATTGAATTATACCGTGCAATTATACTGTGCACTATAGGGAAATAATGCACGCCATTCAAGCCAATCAGAAACAAGTATTCAACAATCCGATGGTATAAAACTCGGTGGTTTGAGCCCTGAATTCTGATAGACCATATACCACAGGTATGGCAAAACATTTAGTTTTACTACTCTAATTACATTAGTAACCAGTTTATAATAGCAACAAGGCTCCTTGTGGGGGGGTTTGTGATATATAGCCAATTTCCCACGGCTAAGGGCTGCACTCCACGTTGCGTCGTGCATAAGAACAGCCCTTAACCGTGGTCATACACTACACCTCCTCTGACCTTATTGCTTAAGTATACCTTGTTGGTATGGAGAGAAAGAGAGGGAGAGAATGGTAAAGAGCTAACACACACTACTCAATACACCTGGGGGGTAGAGATACACCTGAAGGGTACAAAGGGAAAGGAGAGAGAGGACCTGACACACCAGTAAATAGACCCTTTCCCAGCATACAACACATTTTACTGGTGGTAGTTGAAGTGTTAATATAATGCAGTTGATTTGCAAGGACACACCATTATATTAAGCAGAAAATTCACAAGAGCCTTAAATATCCAATTTATAATCCAAAAGTACTGTGAAATGCACTCATAAGCAACATGTAAATAGAGGCTTTTTTTGCAGGCATTCTATTAGAACTCCCCCTTATTCTGCCACCAACTTGCACACATCGCCCTCGTGTGGCAATGTTTGTAAACACAGAAAAGGTGTCTATATCCCGCAGGAAAACTACTGCTTACATTTACATTTTAGTCCCGAGATGAGGAAGAGGATCATTTAAGATACTGTTTGAAGAGGTAGAGTTTCAGATGTTTTCGGAAGTTGGGCAGGGACTCTGCTGTCCTGGCTTCAGGTTGGAAGCTGGTTCCACCATTGGGGTGCCAGGACAGAGAGGAGCTTGGACTGTGCTGTGTGGGAGCTGCCCTCCCGTAGGGATGGGAGGGCCAAGAGTCCTGAGGTGGCAGAACAGGGTGCTCGGGTTGGAGTGTAGGGCTTGAGCATAGCCTGAATGTAGGGAGGGGCAGTTCCTCTTGCTGTTCTGTAGGTAAGCACCATGGTCTTGTAGTGGATGCGAGCTTCGACTGGAAGCCAGTGGAGTGTGTGGAGGAGCGAGGTTACATGAGAGAACTTGGGAAGGTAAAAAACCAGGCAGGCTGTAGAATTCTGGATATGTTGCAGGGATTTGATGGCACAAGCGGAGGCCAGCCAACAGCGAGTTGAAGTAATCCAGAAGGGAGAGGACAGTGCCTGGATTAGGACCTGCGCCGCTTCCTGTGTAAAGAGCAGCTCCATCTTGTCTAAGTTGAGCTTGAGGTGGTGGGCCGACATCCAAGTTGAGATATCTGCCAGGCATGCAGAGATGTCGTCACCTGGGTGTCAGAAATGGTGAAGGGGAAAAGTAGTTGAGTGTCATTCGCATGGCAATGATAGGAGAGACCATGTGAGGATATGACAGAGCCGAGTGACTTGGTATATAGAGAGAAGAGGAGAGGGCTGGGAGACACCAGTAGAGTACATGGTGCAGCCACAGATCCTCTCCACGTCACCTGGTAAAAACGGCCTACCAGGTAGGATGCAATCCAAGAGTGTGCAGAACATGAGATGCCCAGCCCTGAGAGGGTGGAGAGGAGGATATGATGGTTCACGGTGTCGAAGGCAGGAGATTGTTCTTAACCTCCTAGACCTGAGGAGAGAGAGTCAGCTTTGGCAGTGAAGAGCCTCCGTGACACAGAGAAGAGCAGTCTTGGTTGAGTGAACCGTTGTGAAGCCTGACTGCTCAGGGAGATCTGAGTTTAGCTAAGCTGAGAAGCCCACATGGACTAACCTGCCTTGCTTTAGACAATGAGGATGTGGAATCAGAGCAGAGGAGGATACTTAGCTGACGATACCGGCTTTAGTTTCAGATAGCTGACTGGAGCCCGCAGGCTGAGCTTGAAGCCCCATAGTTCCCCTTCAGCACGTCCGCTTAACGTGCTATTTGAGATTCAGAGCACAGGCCAACCATCTCCAGCACAGCATTAGTCATCCATCTAGCCCACAAATTAACATTAAGATGAGGTGGCATGGAGGGGCTCAGTGAGGAAGGATAGCTGAAGCTCTGAATGAACTGAGAGGAGTCTGGGTTGGGAGTCTGCGCTTAAAAACCTGTTAAAGATAGGGCTGACTACTGCCCCCTTTGGAGGAATTGCGTGCCCATAGTAAACAGAAATCTGTCCAAAATTGCTAATATATGCATATAATAATTATAATTGAATAGAAAACACTCTAAAGCTTCTAAAAACATTGAAATCATGTCTGTATGTAAAGCAGAACTCTCAGGGCAGCCATTCTCCCAAACTCTCTCTTGTCATCATGAAAGTTGGGCCAACTTTGACGTCATCGCCCCCTCCCTTCCCAACCAGCTACAGATCTGGGAACAGTTTCTATCTATTCAGCGCAATGTCTGCTTTCAGGGGGGCCTGTCATTGTGAGAATCGCACGCTCCCTCCACTTTTGGCGGGCTGAAACCTTCAGGTCACGGGAAAATACATGCACTTTGATGCGCGGTTCCGGAACGGTTCTGTATTTCACTGAAATAATAAACGTTTGGTTTTCGAAATGATAGTTTCCGGATTCAACCATATTAATGACCAAAGGCTCGTATTTCTGTGTGTTATTATGTTATAATTAAGTCTATGATTTGATATTCGACAGAGCAGTCTGACTGAGCGGTGGTAGGCAGCAGCAGGCTCGTAAGCATTCATTCAAACAGCACTTTTGTGCGTTTTGCCAGCAGCTCTTCACTGTGCTTCAAGCATTGCGGTACTTATGACTTCAATCCTATCAACTCCCGAGATTAGGCTGGTGGAACCGATGTGAAACGGCTAGCTAGTTAGCAGGGTGCGCGCTAATAGCGTTTCAAACGTCACTCGCTCTGAGACTTGGAGTGGTTGTTCCCCTTGCTCTGCATGGGTAATGCTGCTTCGAGGGTGGCTGTTGTCGATGTGTTCCTGATTTGAGCCCAGGTAGCGGCGAGGAGAGGGACGGGAACTATACTGTTACACTGGCAATACTAAAGTGCCTATAAGAACATCTAATAGTCAAAGGTATATGGAATACAAATGGTATAGAGAGAAATAGTCCTATAAATACTATAACTACAACCTAAAACCTCTTACCTTGGAATAGTGAAGTGTCATGTTAAAAGGAACCACCAGCTTTGACATGTTCTCATGTTCTGAGCAAGGAACTTAAACGTTAGCTTTTTTACATGGCACATATTGCACTTTTACTTTCTTCTCCAACACTTTATTTATGCATGTTTCATTATTTATTCGAGGCAACATTGATTTTTATTGATGTATTATATTAAGTTAAAATAAGTGTTCATTCAGTATTGTTGTAATTGTCATTATTACAAAAAAAAAATGGCCGATTAATCGGTATCAGCTTTTTTTGGTCCTCCAATAATTGCTATCGGAGTTGAAAAATTATAATCGGTCGACCTCTAGTTGAAACCCAGGGCCTCCAGTTTAATGATGAGCTTGGAGGGTACTATGGTGTTAAATGCTGAGCTGTAGTCAGTAAAAAGCATTCTTACATAGGTATTCCTCTCGTCCAGATGGGATAGGGCAGTGTGCAGTGTGATGGCGATTGCATCGTCTGTCGACCTGTTGGGGTGGTTTGCAAACTGAAGTGGGTCTAGGGTGGCAGGTAAAGTGGAGGCGATATGATCCTTGACAGGTCTCTCAAAGCACTTCAGGATGACAGAAGTGTGTGCTATGGGATGGTAGTAATTTAGTTCAGTTACCTTCTTGGGTACAAGAACAAGGTGGCCATCTTGAAGCATGTGGGCACAGCAGACTGGGATAGGGAGCATTTGAATATGTCCATAAACACATCAGCCAGCTGGTCTGCAGCCCTGCAAGGGTTAACACGTTTGAATGTCTTACTCACAATGGCCACTGAGAAGGATAGCCCACAGTCGTTGGTAGCGAGCGCGTCAGTGGCGCTGTATTATCCTCAAAGCGGGCAAAGATGGTGTTTGTGTGTCTGTAAGCGAGATGTCGGTGTCCATAACGTGGCTGGTTTTCTTTTTGTAGACCGTGTTTTCCTGTTTTCCTGTCTGTGTCTGAGCCGTTGAATTGCGACTCCACTTTGTCCCTATACTGACATTTTGCTTGTTTGATTGCCTTGCAGAGGGAATAACTACACTGTTTATATATTTCGGCCATATTCCCAGTCCTCTTTCCATGGTTAAATTTTGCGTGAATGCCGCCATCCATCCATGGTTTCTGGTTAGGGTAGGTTTTAACCTTTCTAGGGTAGGGGGCAGTATTTTGACATCCGGATGAAAAGCGTGCCCAAATTAAACTGCCTGTTACTCAGGCCCAGAAGCTAGGATATGCATATGCATGGTAGTATTGGATAGAAAACACTCAAGTTTCCAAAACTGTTAAAATAATGTATGTGAGTATAACAGAACCGATATGGCACTCAAAAACATGAGGAAAAGCCACCCAGGAAGTGGCATTCTTTTGAATTGAGTGTTTTTCATTGAAAGCATATCCACCATATAAAAATGGATGGGACATGGATTGCAGTTCCTATGGCTTCCACTAGATGTCAGTCTTTAGACATTGTTTCAGGCTTTTATTCTGAAAAATTAGTAAGAATGACAACATTTTCTGAGTGGTCGCTCGAATGAACAAGAGCTTTTGCGCCAGCGACCGGGAGCACTCACCCCATCCTATTTCTTTTGTATTGAGTACGCTATTGTCCGGTTTCGACAAACTTTACCGGTACTATTTGGATCTATTCGTCTGCCTGTTGTGACCGCCATTGAGCCAGTGGATTACTGAACAAAACACGCCAACAAAACAGAGTTTTTTGGATATAAAGAGGGACTTCATCGAACAAAACAAACATTTATTGTGTAACATGGAGTCTTGTGGGTGCAAATATGAAGATCATCAAAGGTAAGTGATTAATTGTATCACTATTTCTGACTTTCGTGACTAATCTACATGGCTGGAAAATGTTTGCATGCTTTTGTAAGCGGGGCGCAATCCTCAGATAATCACATGGTATACTTTCGCCGTAAAGCCTTTTTTAAATCTGACACAGCGGCTGGATTAACAAGAAGTTAATCTTTAAGCCGGTGTATAACACTTGTATATTTTATGAATGTTTATTTTGAGTTTCTGTATTTTGAATTTGGCGCTCTGCAATTTCACCGGATGTTGGCCAGGTGGGACACAAGCATAGTCACAGTGGGTACAACATCTCCAATGCACTTCCTTATAAATACACTCACAGAGTCAGCATATAGATCAGTGTTATTCTCAGAGGCTGACCAGAACATTTCCCAGTCCGCGTGATCAAAACAATCTTGAAGCGTGGATTCTAAATTGGTCAGACCAGCGTTGAATGGTTCTCGTCACGGGTACATCCTGTTTGAGTTTTTGCCTATAAGACGGTAGGAGCAAGAGGGCGAGGGAGGGCCTTGTATGCATTGCGGAAGTTAGAGTAGCAGTGATCAAGTGTATTGCCCGTGCGAGTGCGGCAATTAATATGCTGATAGAATTTAGGTAGCCTTGTTCCCAAATGTATTTTGTTAAAATCCCCTGCTCCAATAAATGCATGGTCAGAATATATGGATTCCAGTTTACGTCGAGTCCAGTGAAGGTCCTTGAGGGCCGTCGTGGTGTCTGCTTGAGCGGGTATATACACAGCTCTGACGATAACTGACAAGAATTCTCCTAACATGCATGAATCCAAGGCTTTTGCGGTTACAGAAGTCAACAAATGAGAGCACCTGGAGGGACACTGGGCCTGGGTTAACCTCTACATCACCAGAGGAACAGAGGAGGATGAGGGTACGGCTAAAGGCTATAAGAACTGGTCATCTAGAGCGTTGGGAACAGAGAATAAAAGGAGCAGATTTCTGGGCGTGGTAGGATAGATTCAGGGTATCATGTACAGACGTATGGTAGGGTGGAGTACAGTGTAGGTAAACCTAGGCATTGAGTGACGATGAGAGAAGTTGCATCTCTGGATGCGCCAATTAAGTTAGGTGCACTCTCCGCATGTGTGGGGGATGGGACAACGGAGCTATCTGAGGCATGTTGAGCGGGACTAGGTGCTCCGAAGTAAAATAAAACAATGAGAGCTACCCTAAACAACAGTATACAAGGCATATTGACATGAGAGGCATAAAGCAATCGCAGGTGTTGATTGGGACAACAACGGGTAAGACAACAATGGGTAAACACCTAAGACAACAACAACGGGTAAATGGTTATGAATGGGCAAAGAGGGTCAGTTAGCTACACACAGGGCCTGAGTTCGAGACTGGGGCCGACAGATAAACAAAACGAAGTACTGTGTTAATGAACAGTCCAGAAGGCATCAGCTGTGTAGCCGAGTGATCATAGGGACCACTGAGCAGCAATAGATGGAACAGGGAGCAATTCAGTAGTCGTTACTACGCTAGGCGAGCGTAGAAAAGCTAGCGGCCAGGGCTAGCAGATGGGTCTTCACAGACATCCACGACGCAGAGGCCGGTTGAGAGCACATTGGCCGAATTACGTCAGCAGACAAGCAAACCAGTCGTGATGGATCGGCGGGCTTCCGTGTCAACAAAGGGTCCAGGCCGAATGGCAAGAGAGGTTGGGTAGTTGGTGTTCTTCGTTTGCTAGCCAAGAGATGGGCCTAGCTCGAGGCTAACTGGTGCTTGCTCCTGGACAAGGGCGATAGCCAAAATAGCCACTCGGTAGCAGCTAGCTTGCTGCGACGATCCGGTGTAATGGTCCAGAGCTTGCGACAAGAATCCGGAGATGTAGTGGGAAAAAAAGCAGTCCGATATGCTCAGGGCTGATATCGCGCTGTGCAGACTGGCAGGTATTATCCGGGCTAAAGCGGCTGGTAATTATATAACTGGTAGCTAATTATCTGGCTAGCTTCTTATGGAGGTTCCAGTTATAAGGTCTAAAATAAATAGCAGATCCGTACCACATTGGGTGAGGCAGGTTGCAGGAAGGTATATTTAATCAGAAAATGGAAAAAAAGAGATTGAAATGTATACAAAAAAATGAAGAAAAAAAAACAGAATATTTACACGAGACAAAAACAAACAAGTCTTTCCCATCTTGGATATCTTGATGAGAGGCAAGGATCATGGTAGAGACCCCTGGTGTCCAACAGTGATACATCATACTGACTGAAGCCATTATTTTATTTCATGCTCTCCATTTAATTCCCTTTCAAAATCAACAAATCCAAATCTTGTATAAAGCAGAACAAGCCTTGGTCGTGTTCATTAGGCATGAAACAGAAGAATACCAAATGAAACAGGGAGGGACTCATTTTAATTTGCTAAATGTTTTTTGATGCGTGCCATAATGAACATGACCCAGCTGTCTTTTGCTTACCTGTGTGTATTCGTGTGTGTCGAACAAGCTGGCTGGGCTTTTTAAATGTCTTGCCACAGTGCTGACAGCTGTTGGTGAATCCACTCCGATCGATATTCTTCTTGTAGTTTCTGGAATTCGAACTGAGTGGCCTGACGGAAAAAACAAGTGCAGAGAAACAGAAATCAACCCAATGTGGAAACAGTATTTGGTCAGGTTGTTCTTTTGAAACACAATTTAACTGGTGGTCCTCCAAATGAAAAATAGCAAACAGAAAGACACAGGGAGATAAGAGTACTCAATACACTTAGTAATGTGTTGCTAAACAAGCACTTTGGACAACAGTATCAATCAACCCGAGACCCTCTGTGCTACTGTCCCCTCGCTCTCTAACCTCATCTTGACGTGGGTCTTGGTGTGCTCCTTGAGCTGGCCCGCCATCTTGAACTCCTTGCTGCAGGTCTTGCAGGTGTACACCTTGGCCCCAGACAGCTCTTTGCGATGCTCCTCCAGATGCAGCATGAGCTGACTGTGGAGAATGAACTCGTCACCACACTCTGTACAGATCAGATTCTAGAGGACAAAGGGAAAGAACAGAGGGGGGGAAAGAAATGAGAAGATGAGGTCACAGACAAGAGGAGGATGGAGAAGGACCACAATTCAGAAGACACGCATGAGTCGATCATACAAACGTCTTTGCGGTTTAGAAAGTTTTCACCTATATAAATGATATGTATTATCATTATTATTATGAGGATGGTTGTGACCTGATGTGAAAACGTCCACAGATGTTTATTGATTCATTGAATTAATAAGATAATTAATAGTAGGCTAATCCACCAGCTACAAATTACATTTTTAGCTTCGATAAAAAACATATTTCCCAGCAGATTCAAGACAATTACATTTTTTAAAATATGTTTCAATGGGTTCAATCATATCACTGATTGACAAACCTCCTCCTTCTCATGCAGCATGATATGGGACTTGAGACTGGCCACGCGGGAGAACTTCTTGTGGCACACCGGGCAGGTGGGGTTTGAGGTGGCGTGTGTGGACTTGTGGAGCATGAGGTTGAACTCCACGTTAAACGTCTGAGCACACTGGTCGCACCGGTGAAGCTGGAAGGGAGGAAGAGAGAAAAGGCAGTTCATGAGTGAGTAAGTGAGCGAGTGTGCACAAGTGAGTGACTGTGTGGGCTGCAGGTAGCCTAGTGGTTAAGAGTGTTGGGCCAGTAACCGAAATCACCAAGCAGAGTGGGTGAAAAATCTTCCGATGTGCCCTTGCAAGGCACTTAACCCTTATTGATCCTGAAGTCAACCTGGATAGGACAGTCTGCTAAATGACATAAAAGTTTTTAAAAATTGTGAATGAGTAACTGAGTCCTACAATAACAGTCAAGCAAACAGTTCTACCTTATATTATAATTTTCAGGTAAATGCCAGTTGGTCTGTTTGGCTGAAGGTCTTATTTCCTGGGTATATTTCTAATATATTTATTTCTTCAATAACTCTGTGTCAGTTGCATTTGCTTTCTAGTGCCACTACATTTCCCTCATACACTGGGCTATTTGTCTTAAGAGGATGTTCCCTCGGTCTGTCTGTCGGTCTGTCTGAATGTTTGCTCACTGCCCTGCAAAGAGGCTCTCCCACTCTGACAGCTGAATAATGAATAGTACACACAAACTTAAATCCTCTCATACTGTATCTCTGTGGACAAGCTACAACTGTCATCTGAGGACAACTCATCCGTGTGTCAGGCAGAAACATCAGTAAAAGGACTAGGCCTATATGCTGGTACTTTTTGGGGTTCTTCACCTTAATCAACAATGGATGTAACGTATATCTAATGTTTTCACATCCGGCACACCATTCATACATATACAAAATCAATCATGTGAGTGAAGGACATTTCTATCCATATCAAATGAGATCATTAAGGTAGGTCTGTACTAGCCCAGTCCCAGATGGCTAAACATGGGCATGACAATTCCATAAGGAGTTGGCGAAAGAGACAGGCTGGAAAGACCTAGCCTGGGTGCCAGTGTTGTGTCAGACAGCCTCGTCTGGCCCTTTGCACTGTGCTTGCCTTGTCGTTGGCCTCATGGTCGCGCTGGTGCCTCTGTAGCTGGCTCTCAGTGGTGAAGCTCTGGGAGCAGACGGTGCACTTGTTGTCCTTGGAATCCCCATGGCTGTTGTCCTGCTTGGCTCCAGATATACCCTCTGTTGGCAAAAAGAGAGAGGGAGACAAAGACACTCATATTACCATGGTGTTCATAATTAGGTTACTTAAATGGTACCTGCAATCTCCCTAATGTTTTGGTCCACCAGCCTATTTCCCAGCAGATTCCAGTAAAATATTAGGTTAAGGATTTGCAGGGTTCTCTCCAGGATTTTTTTTAACAGGGTGGTGCTGCTATGTATGGAAACGGGGAGACGCGGAGGGGGGCAGCTTTTGAACAACTGAAACTGCCATTTCATGTAATCTAGAGAAAATAATGGCCTTATATGATAACAGTTTTAAAATATATTCACATAGTGGTGCAAGCAGTCCACAAGGTGGCACAGCACCTCTTACAGTCTTTGGGGAAAACCCTGGGTTTGTATGCATTTTTCAGTCTGATTGATGTGTGGAAAGGAGATATTTCAAACTAAACTAATCCAAATAACAAACAGACAAGCAAAGTAATAGCCTAATAATCACATTTATTGAAATTTTCATAACTAAACTAAAAAGAAGGTTAAGACAGGATGGTAGGAGCGACAGGTAACCTAGTGGTTAGAGCGTTGGACTAGTAACCGACAGGTTGCAAGATCGAATCTCAGAGCCGACAAGGTAAAAATCTGTCATTCTGCCCCGGATCAAGACAGTTAACCCACTGTTCCTAGGCCGTCATTGAAAATAAGAATTTGTTCTTAACCGACTTGCCTAGTTAAATAAAGGAAAAATAAACAGAGCATCCACCAATATGATTTGGTCAGGTAATGGGCAGGCCTACATAGGGTAACAGATGGGCCTGTCCCAAATCACTACCAACCCCTTCCCCTTGGTACTAGCCTAATCTTTCAATGTTTGCAAATCTGAAAGGTCTGGATAGGTAGCCTACGCAGTGCAGTGGTGATGCTACCACCACATTGATAGGTCAGACTGACCTTACAGATCTGCAAGCATTGAAGGATTAAGGCGAGGGGCACAGGCTACAGAGCAAATATGGAGTTCAGTTTCAACAGTACGCACAACGCTCAAAATTATTTGTTATTTAAGTCTATGAAATTAGTGAACACCAGGGGCCACATGAAATGTCAGGGGCCGAATTTGAATATCAGGGGGACGAGGAGTTCTTTCTGGATTGGGCCTACTTTTAATGACAACTGTTGCACTCAACTTGGTCATTTTGTATATATATAGGCCTGTATGTTTTCTGGAACTACTACATGTGCCCAGCTCATTGATATAAAATTAGAGGTACACAAGTTGTTTTTGAAAGAGGTCACTGTAATTATATCTACAGACATTGCGCATGTTGCATGTAATGATCATATGTCGTGGTGGTAGTAGGCTACATCACGTGACTCCAAGTTTACTGTGACATTATGGTTTTTCTATCAATATTTGCACATAAAAGGGTTTCCACCACAATTGACCAAAAAATATCCCACCTTGTCTAGCGTATTTTGTTTTGTCAACATTGATTTTGAAACATTTCATGTGTCTGAAGGTATGAACTCTGCCTTCCTGGCGTGCCCGGAGAGCAAATCAAGTGCACTATAGGCCTAACTCTGACCAATCAGATGGCTAAGATTACAGTGTCTGCAGCAACATAGCAGGCGTAAAAGTAAGCTACAGAAAAGTAGATACTGTGAGATTTCAAAACTTTTAAAGACATTACTTGAGACTGTCGACAAATACATCACAGAGCTGATGTTTTTGAGTGAGTCCTTGTTTTTACTCCGCACTGTCAACACCTTTTATAAGACATAAAATGTGGGTTCTTCCTTACTTCCACTACAACCAGCACTAAGTTGTAATGAATGACTAGGAAAGTGTATCGATAGGCTTGCATTATTATTAGCGGCTTGGGTCTTTATTTTTTATATCATGGAATATTTCACTCTGTTCATAGGAGTAACATGAATTTGTGCATGAAGCGGACATAATGCGGTGTGACTCGAGTTTCAGCATCAACTGGAAGACTTGTCACTTTTTGGTCAGTGTCATAGGAGGAAAGGGAGTGTAGGGACGTTGAAAGGCAGACCCTCAGTCTTCTGCCCTCTCTTTCTCCACTGAGACTGACCAGATGCAGGCACCATCAGCCCAGTAAATTAAAAAACAAAATTATTGAAATGTATGCTCACTCAGCCATACCTCACAAGTAATACAACAACTGACTATTACTGGTGTGATCCTATAACTTACCTCAAATGTTGAAATATAAATATATTTCAATTATATATAAATATATATCTTTTTTTTTTTTAAATGGTCCAAACAACAATGCATTGACAGGGCAATTCAAGCAATGCGGTGACAATATATTGGGCCTATAGGCTAGTGCACGAACCTCATTACTACAGTACTGTTTTTAAAACGTTAATGTTGCATAGGCTTACTTTTAAGTCATGTTCAAAACAAATCTGAGCGATAGATCTGATCTCACCTTGCATTTTGACACAGAAATGGTTGGTGACCATTGTACTGTAACACTGGTGTGTAATCATCAAACTGTTGAACGAAAACTAGCGTTTCTATTGGACCGATCAGCAAATAGGGATGGACCTACCTGAATCTGACCAATAGAAACGCTAGTTTTCTAGGAGTAATGATTACACACCTGATGGCCTAGCTGGTTGGAGATACTTTTTTTTATTTAACTAGGCAAGTCATGTTTACGCTAACTTGGACGAGTTAGTAGGCTGTCAAAACTAAACATGACAAAATACCCTAACCTGTACTATAGCTAGCTCTTGTCTAACGTTATTACTCTTACGATACTAGCTACCAATTGACTTAATTCTGGCATAGGGACATTCTTCGTTTTTTTTAATTACACCTAGCCAAGACAATTTGCAGCTGGAGTGCATTGTTTCTGTGCTGTTAGCTTGCTAGCTCAGGTGTATCTAGCTAGCAACGCGTTAGCTAGCTATGGGATAGCAACAAACTTAGCCACATGCAGAAACCCCATTCTCTTCTGATCACTCGACTTGAACGCTAACTAGCTAAACTAATGTTGGTTAGCTAGTTAACGGTTGTATTATAAGTCGCAAATGTGGATATCGTATCGAGCTGCAGCGAACCGAGAGAGACTGGATGGTGAAACACTACTTTCCTGATGGTTTGGCTAGCTGAGTGACATCTAGCTAGCGGTCTTCTCGCATACACAAATTAAAAACAAAGGCTAGCCTGTTAGCCAACTGCCAAGCACCAACATGCTAACACATGAGTCAGAAAACCACTAACTGACGTTACCTAGCCAAATGCCCTATATTTGACGGGACACTACGAGAGCTGTTGCCTCACCGAAGAGTAAATTAGACTGAATCCGGATAAGTAGAGCCACCGAAATGTTATTAATATCATTCCGCCTCAATCACCACTTTACAGCACAAAGCAATGGACACCCGCAATACTATATCCGGGGACTATATACACTATATTCAAGTGAGTTTATCTCAGCTACGCAAAAGCTTGTCCATTCATTATGAACTTGTGTAAACAGCATGGTCGCTGCCTTTTTTATTCGTGACATTTTGGAACTGATTACCTGTTCCGTCGTTGGTTTTATCCCTCAGTTTGCGAGGCCGGCCCCGCGGCATAGTTCCAGGTTTCAGGGTGGGTGTACTGTGAACGATTTGGGTTTCAAAATGGCGACTGCCTCACGACGAGCACCTCGCGGACACAGAAATCAGCGAACACATGAACACTTCAGTGCGGTAGTAGTGCACTTCGAGCTAGGCTACTTGTTGTGAGGCTCTGATGCATGGAGGAGGGAGACATCTAGCGGTAATGTATGTGCATTGTCTAAAGGAGGAGCATGAGTGTCATCCAATTCTTTATAAGAATAGGGAATAAAGTATATATATATTTTTTTAATGTCCATTGACAGCATACAATTACGACTTTTATAAAGGAGGCACAATTCCTTTTCAAAATCATGCAAGAAAAAGCAATATTGAGCTACTATAGGATGGGGGAAGGCAACATTGAAGCATTAATACATGTATTGAGATGTAAACTCAGCAAAAAAAGAAACGTCTTGAGTTTATTTTCAGCGAACGTACATGTGTAAATATTTGTTTGGACATAAGATTCAACGACTGAGACATAAACTGAACAAGTTCCACAGACATGTGACTAACAGAAATGGAATAATAAGTCCCTGAACAAAATCAAAATAAATAGTCAATATCTGGTGTGGCCACCAGCTGCATTAAGTACTGCAGTGCATCTCCTCCTCATGGAATGCACCAGAGTTGCCAGTTCTTGTTATGAGATGTTACCCCACTCTTCCACCAAGGCACCTGCAAGTTCCCGGACATTTCTGTGGGTGAATGGCCCTAGCCCTCACCCTACGATCCAACAGGTCACAGACGTGCTCAATGGGATTGAGATACAGGCTATTCGCTGGCCATGGCAAATCACGCACATAACAAGCAGTATGGCTGGTGGCATTGTCATGCTGGAGGGTCATGTCAGGATGAGCCTGCAGGAAGGGTACCACATGAGGGAGGAGGGTGTCTTCCCTGTAACGCACAGCGTTGAGATTGCCTGCAATGACAACAAGCTCAGTCCGATGATGCTGTGACACACCGCCCCAGATCATGACGGACCCTCCACCTCCTAATCGATCCCGCTCCAGAGTACAGGCCTTGGTGTAACGCTCATTCCTTCGATGATAAACGCAAATCCGACCATCACCCCTGGTGAGACAAAACCGCTACTCGCCAGAGAAGAGCACTTTTTGCCAGTCCTGTCTGGTCCAGTGACGGTGGGTTTGTGCCCATAGGCGACGTTGTTGCCGGTAATGTCTGGTGAGGACCTGCCTTACAACAAGGCCTACAAGCCCTCAGTCCAGCCTCTCTCAGCCTATTGTGGACAGTCTGAGCACTGATGGAGGGATTGTGCGTTCCTGGTGTAATTCGGGCAGTTTTTGTTGCCATCCTGTACCTGTCCCGCAGGTGTGATGTTCGGATGTACCGATCCTGTGCAGGTGTTGTTACACGTGGTCTGCCACTGCGAGGATGATCAGCTGTCCGTCCTGTCTCCCTTAGGCGTCTCACAGTAACGATATTGCAATTTATTGCCCTGGCCATATCTGCAGTCATCATGCCTCCTTGCAGCATGCCTAAGGCACGTTCACGCAGATGAGCAGGGACCCTGGGCATCTTTCTTTTGGTGTTTTTCAGAGTCAGTTGGAAGGCCTTTTTAGTGTCCTAAGTTGTCATAACTGTGACCTTAATTGCCTACCGTCTGTAAGCTTTTAGTGTCTTACAGATGCATGTTCATGAATTGTTTATGTTTTTTTTATTTTTTTATTTCACCTTTATTTAACCAGGTAGGCTAGTTGAGAACAAGTTCTCATTTGCAACTGCGACCTGGCCAAGATAAAGCATAGCAGTGTGAACAGACAACACAGAGTTACACATGGAGTAAACAATTAACAAGTCAATAACACAGTAGAAAAAAAGGGGAGTCTATATACATTGTATGTAAAAGGCATGAGTAGGTAGGTGAATAATTACAATTTTGCAGATTAACACTGGAGTGATAAATGATCAGATGGTCATGTACAGGTAGAGATATTGGTGTGCAAAAGAGCAGAAAAGTAAATTAATAAAAACAGTATGGGGATGCCTAGTAGAGGGTCCAGATTGTCAAGCCCAGCTGATTTGTACGGGTCCAGGTTTTGCAGCTCTTTCAGAACATCTGCTATCTGGATTTGGGTAAAGGAGAACCTGGAGAGGCTTGGGCGAGGAGCTGCGGGAGCGGCGGAGCTGTTGGCCGAGGTTGGAGTAGCCAGGCGGAAGGCATGGCCAGCCGTTGAGAAATGCTTGTTGAAGTTTTCGATAATCATGGATTTATCGGTGGAGACCGTGTTTCCTAGCCTCAGTGCAGTGGGCAGCTGGGAGGAGGTGATCTTGTTCTCCATGGACTTCACAGTGTCCCAGAACTTTTTGGAGCTGGAGCTACAGGATGCAAACTTCTGCCTGAAGAAGCTGGTGTAACGGATGTGAAACTGCTAGCTTAGTTAGCGGTGTGCGCTAAATAGCGTTTCAATCGGTTACGTCACTTGCTCTGAGACCTTGAAGTAGTAGTTCCCCTTGCTCTGCAAGGGCCGCGGCTTTTGTGGAGCGATGGGTAACGATGCTTCGTGGGTGACTGTTGTTGATGTGTGCAGAGAGTCCCTGGTTCGCGCCCGGGTATGGGCGAGGGGACGGTCTAAAGTTATTCTGTTTCACTGGCCTTAGCTTTCCTGACTGACTGCGTGTATTGGTTCCTGACTTCCCTGAACAGTTGCATATCGCGGGGACTATTCGATGCTATTGCAATCCGCCACAGGATGTTTTTGTGCTGGTCGAGGGCAGTCAGGTCTGGAGTGAACCAAGGGCTGTATCTGTTCTTAGTTCTGCATTTTTTGAACGGAGCATGCTTATCTAAAATGGTGAGGAAGTTACTTTTAAAGAATGACCAGGCATCCTCAACTGACGGGATGAGGTCAATGGTTCATTGAACAAGCATTGGAAACAGTGTTTAAACCCTTTACAATGAAGATCTGGGAAGTTACTTGGATTTTTACGAATTACCTTTGAAAGACAGGGTCCTGAAAAAGGGACGTTTCTTTTTTTGCTGAGTTTATATAGGGATTGATTGTTTATATATATATATATATATATATATATATATATATATTTATTGTTTATATATTAAGGGTATGTGTGACAAGGAATATGTACCTGTTCATAGTTGTTTATTAGGAACAGAAACTATATTAATTATCGGATGCTGTGAAACAAACAAAAATTGTCTGTCATTGTATGTTGTCATTACGATCGCCGCCTAACCTTGTCGTATTCCCCCTTTCCATTTTCAAAGGGACCACAATGGAAATAAGCTGTTAAACTTTATTGTGTTATCCTTGGTCATTTTCTTAAATTGTATGTGGAGGCGGCACCAGCTGGAGCGCCCTTATGTAGGGATTTTTCAAATTGTCAAATAAATTCAATCAATCAATCAACGGTCTCTGTGACTTGGCACAGTAAAATAGGTTTCAGAGTTACTGGCTAGAGAGGTATACTACGAAAGAAGCTAGATTTCCTCAGGCGTTTATAAAGCTAGCCATCTTCATGTAGCTTCACATTCCCGCTCAGGCTTCATCTGTTCTACAACGGTGAATATTGCTCGTCAGCCTGCCGCTTGCAACTGGGCGCGCATGTCGCACGTGGCTGGTCGAACTCTGTCCTACACAATATAAATATAATTACTATTGTGATGCATAATTGCCATGGTTTACTATTGTGATGCATAGTTGCCATGGTAATTGTCAATATCCAGTCAATGAACGTTATGGACAATGTACTAATACTACAGATTCAAAATTGGCCAACAAATGCTTACAACGTTCTCATTATGACAGCATGATATCCCAAGCAACTATGGCATTCCAAACACACAGAAAATGGAAATAATTGTTTTCATTATTTAACCTTCAAGGTCTATTTTACCAAATTAAATAGATTACAGAAAATACACACATCAAAATATCAATACAAAATGCAAGCGGAAAGAAAAACATGGTCATGAAAAAAACCCACATTAATCAGTAACAAGGTCCTCAAATTTAAAAACACTTTGAAGATTGTTCCATAGATAAGGTGCAAGAAAACTAAAAGCTGATTTTCCTAACTCAGTAGAGACCAAAGGAATATCCAGAATTAGCCATCCCCGAGACCTTGTGTGGTAACTCCTACTGTATGTCCAAAGTTTAGTAATGACGTTCGGTACAGTGGGATTTTATAACATGGCTTTAGAAATTAAAACACAGCAAGGTATCAACCTAAGTGACATCAATGAGGGCCAACCAACTTTTTGTTAAAGAATGCAGCGATGAGTACTAAAATTGTTGTCCGTAATATAGTGCAGTGCTCTATGATAAACTGCATCTAGCGGCTTTAATGAAGTGGCAGCTGCGTTCATATAGATGATGTCGCGGTAGTCTAGGACTGATAGGAACGTCGACAAAATCTACTTTCTACTATTTAGATAGAGGCAGGGCCTATTTGTTTAGAAGAAGCCCAATTGTGTTCTCAGCTTTTTAACTAACTTATCGATATGTTTTTTAAAAGACAGCTTTTCATCTATCCAGATGCCCAGATATTTGTAATCACGGACACAATCCATATGGACACCATCCAAAGTACTTATGCTTAAATCATCAGACTTGGGTTTTTTTTGGTACTCTAGAGAACAACATATACTTAGTTTTACCTGCACTCAGTACAAGTCCAGATTTTAATTTTTACAGAAAAGTCAATATTGTTAATGTGAACAGTAAAAAGTACAGAACTGAGAATCAACCCATGAGGGACACCTTTCGTAATATCCTGGAAAGCTGATTTAATACCATCAGTAGCAATACATTGAGTTCTGTCTGTCAAAAACCTCTGAATTAGCATTGAATGATCAGTATCAAAAGCCTTTGACAGGTCAATGAAGAGGGCAGCACAATGTTGCTTTTTATCCATACAGTTAAACCCATCATGTATAACCAGGAAAGCAGCAGAGGTAGTACTTAGATCTGGTCTAAAACCTGTCTGATGTACATTTAGAATACATTTCAAAGATAAGAAAGATCTTAGCTGAGAATTAATCAGGGATTCCAATATTTTAGCTAGGCAAGAAAGTTTAGAAATAGGCCGATAATTATTTAGGTCACAAGGGTCACCGCCTTTGTGAAGGGGGAGTACATGGGCCGCATTCCAAACCTTGAGGATAGCACCAGATATAATCAACAGATTAAAAACATGGGTTAATGATTCAGCAATCGGGGTGCAAAGCATCACTTATCCCAATCTTCTCAGTTATGATGTCAGAGACAGACAGGACTAGCTTAGGCAGGGAAAATGAGGAATCTACACTTCGGTACATTTACTGTTATTTAAAATTGAGAAGGATCACCATCAGGGTGAGAGATAGAAAATTAGCTTAATTTAGCTTTCTTAATCAAGACAATACAGTTGAAGTCGGAATTTTACATGCACTTAGGTTGGAGTCATTAAAACTCGTTTTTCAACCACCGCTCAAATTTCTTGTTAATAAACTATAGTTTTGGCAAGTCGGTTAGGACATCTACTTTGTGCATGACACAAGTAATCTTTCCAACAATTGTTTACAGACAGATTATTTTACTTATAATTCACTGTATCACAAGTCCGGTGGATCAGAAGTTCACATACACTAAGTTTACTGTGCCTTTAAACAGCTTGGAAAATTCCAGAAAATTATGTCATGGCTTTAGAAGCTTCTTATAGGCTACTTGACATCATTTGAGTCAATTGGAGGTGTACCTGTGGATGTATTTCAAGGCCTGCCTACAAACTCAGTGCCTCTTTGCTTGACATCATGGGAAAATGAAAATATATCAGCAAAGACCTCAGAAAACCAATTGGAGACCTCCACAAGTCTGGTTCATCCTTGGGAGCAATTTCCAAATGCCTGAAGTTACCACGTTCATCTGTTCAAACAAAAGTATGCATGTATAAACACCATGGGACCACGCAGCCGTCATACCGTTCAGGAAGGAGACACGTTCTGTCTCCTAGAGATGAACGTACTTTGGTGTGAAAAGTGCAAATTAATCTCAGAACAACAGCAAAGATCCTTGTGAAGATGCTGGAGAAAAAAGGTACAAAAGTATCTATATCCACAGTAAAACGAGTCCTATATCGACATAACCTGAATGGCCGCTCAGCAAGGATGAAGCCACTGCTCCAAAACCGTCATAAAAAAGACTACGGTTTGCAACTGCACATGGGGACAAAGATCGTACTTTTTTAGAGAAATGTCCTCTAGTTTGTTGAAACAAAAATTGAACTGTTTGGCCATAATGACCATTGTTATGTTTGGAGGGAAAAGGGGGAAGCTTGCAAACCGAAGAACACCATCCCAACCGTGAAGTATTGGGGTGGCAGCATCATGTTGTGGGGGTGCTTTGCTGCATGAGGGACCGGTGCACTTCACAAAATAAATGGTCTCATGAGAAAGGCAAATTATGTGGATATATTGAAGCAACATCTCAAGACATCAGTCAGGAAGTTCAAGCTTGGTCGCAAATGGGTCTTCCAAATGGACAATAACTCCAATCATACTTCCAAAGTGGTGGCAAAATTGCTTAAGGACAACGAAGTCTAGGTATTGGAGTGGCCATCACAAAGCCCTGACCTCAATCCTATAGAAAATTTGTGGGCAGAACTGAAAAAGCATGTTTGAGCAAGGAGGCCTACAAAACCTTACTCAGTTACACCAGCTCTGCCAAGGGGAATGGGCCAAAATTCACAAAATTTATTGTGGGAAGCTTGTGGAAGGCTACCTGAAATGTTTTACCCAAGTTAAACAATTTAAAGGCAATGCTAACAAATACTAATTGAGTGTATGTAAACTTCTGACCCACTGGGAATGTCATGAAAGAAATAAAAGCTGAAATAAATAATTCTCTCTACTATTATTCTGACATTTCACATTCTTTAAATAAAGTGGTGATCCTAACTGACCTAAGACAGGGAATTTTACTTGGATTTAATATCAGGAATTGTGAAAAACTGAGTTTAAATGTCTTTGGCTAAGGTTTATGTAATCTTCCGACTTCAACTGTACGTCTGTTTTTCAATTGTCTGAAAGATTTGCTTGTCCACTAAAGAGTCAGTTGTCTTTGCTTTGGCCCAGGCCTGATTTCTACT
The DNA here is from genome assembly GCF_023373465.1 of Oncorhynchus keta. Lineage (NCBI taxonomy): Eukaryota > Metazoa > Chordata > Actinopteri > Salmoniformes > Salmonidae > Oncorhynchus > Oncorhynchus keta. The sequence goes on from NC_068451.1 coordinate 4,370,654, forward strand.
CTGAATGAGCTCAGATATTTCAGAAAGATCAAACCTTTGGTTATCTTTGACTCTGGTTTGTTTAAATGGGGCGTGTTTATCTGCCAGACAAATAAATATGGAGGATACATTTTCTAGAGCCAACTCATGGTCAGGAATACTGGAGATAGTGGCTAAATCAGAGTAGAACATGTCATGTAAAAACCATTAAGCAAAAAAACGTTTTAAAAATGTCTCATCTTAATTAAACAAAGATTATTATTTTGCTGTTTCCTATCTCTAATATGTTTCCTATCTCTAATACTATGGGACAATGATCACTGAGATCATATGCAAATTCAACACTAGATAAATATTTATGGGGGTTATTAGTAAGAATTAAATCAATCAGTGAAAAGTTAACAAGGTTTTTCACATATAGTCGTGTAGGTTTTGATATCCATTGAGTCAGATAGCGTCCACCATGGCAGTAGGGGGGAGGTAAAAGCTCAGCAACAAATAAATGTGTATTCTGGTTTATGGATACATCTACAACCAGGGGCTCAAAGTTCTTGGGAACAGTAATATTTAAAGATTGGGATGCCACAAAATTTGACTTTACATTTTTTTTTTCATTTTTGGGGGTTTAACCTTTATTTAACTAGGCAAGCCAGTTAAGAACAAATTTTTATTAACAATGACGGCCTTCCAGAAGGGAAAAGTCCTCCTGCGGGGACGGGGGCTGAGATTCAAAATAAAAAATCAATAAAAAATATAGGACAAAACACACATCACGACAAGAGAGACACCACGGCACTACATAAAGGGGGCCTATGGCAGCAACACATGAAAACACAGCAAGGTAGCAACACAACATGGCAGCAGCACAACATGGTAGCAGCACAAAACATGGTACGAACATTATTGGGCACAGACAACGGCACAAAAGGCAAGAAGGTAGAGACAACAATACATCATGCGAAGCAGCCACAACTGTCAGTAAGAGTGTCCATGATTGAGTCTTTGAATGAAGAGATGGAGATAAAACTGTCCAGTTTGAGTGTTTATTGCAGCTCATTCCAGTCACTAGCTGCAGTCAACTGAAAAGAGGAGCGACCCAGGGATGTGTGTGCTTTGGGAACCTTTAACAGAATGTGACTGGCAGAACGGGTGTTGTATGTGGAGGATGAGGACTGCAGTATGTATGTCAGATAGGATGGAGTGAGGTGTAAGAGGGTTTTATAAATGAGCATCAACCAGTGGGTCTTGTGACGGGTATACAGAGATTACCAGTTTACAGAGGAGTATAGAGTGCGGTGATGTGTCCTATAGGGAGCATTGGTGCAAATCTGATGCCCGAACGGTAAAGAACATCTAGCCGCTCGAGAGCACCCTTACCTGCCGATCTATAAATTATGTCTCCATAATCTAGTATGGGTAGGATTGTCATCTGAATCAGGGTTAGTTTGGCAGCTGTGGTGAAAGAGGAGCGATTACGATAGAGGAAACCAAGTCTAGATTTAACCTGAGCCTGCAGCTTTGATATGTGCTGAGAAAAGGACAGTGCACCATCGAGTACCTCAGAGGTACTAATCACACCGGTGGGGAGAGGGGCATTCTTCTTACCAAACCACATGACCTTTGTTTTGGAGGTGTTCAGAACAAGGTTAAGGGCAGAGAAAGCTTGTTGGACGCTAAGTAAGATTTGTTGTTTAACACAAAATCCGGGGAGAGGCCAGTTGAGTATAAGACTGTATCATCTGCATATAAATGAATGAGAAAGCTTTCTAATGCTTGAGCTATGTTGTTGATGTAAATTGAGATGAGCATCGAGCCTTGGTGTACTGACAGGCAGTGGCTGAGACAGCAGATGTTCTAATTTATACACTGCACTCTTTGAGAGAGGAATTAGCAAACCAGGCCAAATACCCCTCAGAGACACCAATACTCCTTAGCCGGCCCAGAAGAATGGAATTGTCTCCCATATCAAAAGCTTTGGCCAAGTAAATAAAAAAAGCAGCGCAACATTACTTCGAATAAATACAGCACCAGTCAAAAGTTGGGACACACCTACTCATTCAAGGGTTTTTATTTATTTGTACTATTTTCTATTTGTATAATAATAGTTAAAACTTCAAATCTATGAAATAACACATAAGGAATCATGTTGTAACCAAAAAAGTGTTAAACATATCAAAATATATTTTATATTTGAGATTCTTCAAAGAGCCACCCTTTGCCTAAATGACAGCTATGCACACTCTTGGCATTCCCTCAACCAGCTTCATGAGGTAGTCACCTGGAATGCATTTCAATTAACAGGTGTGCCTTATAAAAAGTTCATTTGTGGAATGTCTTTTCTTCTTAATGTGTTTGATCCAGTCAGTTGTGTTGTGACAAAGTAAGGGTGGTATACATAAGATGGCCCTATTTGGTAAAAGACCAAGTCCATTTTATGGCAAGAACAACTCCAATAAGCAAAGAGAAACGAAAGTTAATCATTATTTTAAGATATGAAGGTCAGTCAATCTGTAAAATGTAAAGAAATTTGAACGTTTCTTCAAATGCAGTCGCAAAAACCATCAAGTGCTATGATGAAACTGGCTCTCATGAGGACCGCCACAGGAAAGGAAGACCCAGAGTTACCTTCTGCTGTAGAGAATAAGTTCATTAGAGTTACCAGCCTCAGAAATTGCAGCCCAAATAAATGCTTCCCAGAGTTCAAGTAACAGACACATCTCAACATCAACTGTTCAAATCAAATCTATTTATATAGCCCTTCTTACATCAGCTGATATCTCAAAGTGCTGTACAGAAACCCAGCCTAAAACCCCAAGCAGCAAGCAACCAGGTACACCTGGTAGAAGCAAGGTGGCTAGGAAAAACTCCCTAGAAAGGCCAAAACCTAGGAAGAAACCTAGAGAGGAACCAGACTATGAGGGGTGGCCAGTCCTCTTCTGGCTGTGCCGGGTGGAGATTATAACAGATTCTAACATTTTCATAGCCGATCATTAGGAGCATCTCTACCGCTCCTGCTGTCTAGAGAGTTTAAAACAGCAGATCTGAGACAGGTAGCACGTCCGGTGAACAGGTCAGGGTTCCATAGCCGCAGGCAGAACAGTTGAAACTGGAGCAGCAGCACGGCCAGGTGGACTGGGGACAGCAAGGAGTCATCATGCCAGGTAGTCCTGAGGCATGGTCCTCCGAGAGAGAGAAAGAAAGAGAGAATTAGAGAGAACATACTTAAATTCACACAGGACACCGGATAAGACAGGGGAAGTACTCCAGATTTAACAAACTGACCCTAGCCCCCCGACACATAAACTACTGCAGCATAAATACTGGAGGCTGAGACGGAAGGGGTCAGGAGACACTGTGGTCCCATCCGATGATACCCCCGGACAGGGCCAAACAGGAAGGATATAACCCCACCCACTTTGCCAAAGCACAGCCCCCACACCACTAGAGGGATATATTCAACCACCAACTTACCATCCTGAGACAAGGCCGAGTATAGCCCACAAAGATCTCCGCCACGGCACAAACCAAGGGGGGCGGCAACCCAGACAGGTAGACCAGTCAGTGACTCAACCCACTCAAGTGACGCACCCCTCCTAGGGACGGCATGAAAGAACACCAGTAAGCCAGTGACTCAGCCCCTGTAATAGGGTTAGAGGCAGAGAATCCCAGTGGAGAGAGGGGAACCGGACAGGCAGAGACAGCAAGGGCGGTTCGTTGCTCCAGAGCCAGACTACACTCAATCATATGACCCACTGAAGAGATGAGTCTTCAGTAAAGACTTAAAGGTTGAGACCGAGTCTGCGTCTCTCACATGGGTAGGCAGACCATTCCATAAAAATGGAGCTCTATAGGAGAAAGCCCTTCCTCCAGCTGTTTGCTTAGAAATTCTAGGGTCAATTAGGAGGCATGCATCTTGTGACCGTAGAGTACGTGTAGGTATGTACGGCAGACCAAATCAGAAAGATAGGTAGGAGCAAGCCCATGTAATGCTTTGTAGTTTCGCAGTAAAACCGTGAAATCAGCCCTTACCTTAACAGGAAGCCAGTGTAAGGAGGCTAGCACTGAAGTAATATGATCCAATTTTTTGGTTCTAGTCAGGATTCTAGCAGCCGTATTTAGCACGAACTGAAGTTTATTTAGTGCTTTATCCGGGTAGCCGGAAAGTAAAGCATTACAGTAGTCTAACCTAGAAGTAACAAAACCATGCATTAATTTTTCTGCATCATTTTTGGGCAGAAAGTTTCTGATTTTTGCAATGTTACGTAGATGGAAAAAAGCTGTCCTTGAAACAGTCTTGATATGTTCGTCAAAAGAGAGATTAGGGTCCAGAGTAACGCCGAGGTCCTTCACAGTTTTATTTGAGACGACTGTACAACCATTAAGATTAATTGTCAGATTCAACAGAAGATCTCTTTGTTTCTTGGGACCTAAAACAAGCATCTCTGTTTTGTCCAAGTTTAAAAGTAGAACGTTTGTAGCAATCCACTTCCTTATGTCTGAAACACATGCTTTTAGAGGGGCAATTTTGGGGCTTCACCATGTTTCATTGAAATGTACAGCTGTGTGTCATCCGCATAGCAGTGAAAGTTAAAAAAAATTGTTTTACCCCTTTTTCTCCCCAATTGTGTGGTATCCAATTGTTGTAGTAGCTACTATCTTGTCTCATCGCTACAACTCCCGTACGGGCTCGGGAGAGAGAAAGGTTGAAAGTCATGCGTCCCCCGATACACAACCCAACATGCCGTACTGCTTCTTAAAACAGCGCGCATCCAACCCGGAAGCCAGCCGCACCAATGTGTCAGATGGTACATCGTGCACCTGGCAACCTTGGTTAGCGCGCACTGCGCCCGGCCCGCCACAGGAGACGCTGGTGCGCGATGAGACAAGGACATCCCTACCGACCAAGCCCTCCCTAACCCAGACGACACTGACACTAGGCCAATTGTGCATCGCCCCACGGACCTCCCGGTCGCGGCCGGTTACGACAGAGCCTGGGCGCGAACCCAGGGACTCTAATGGCACAGCTGGCGCTGCAGTACAGCGCCCTTAACCACTGTGCCACCCGGGAGGCTGACAGCAGTGAAAGTTAACATTATATTTTCGAATTACATCCCCAAGAGGTAAAATGTATAGTGAAAACAATAGTGGTCCTAAAACAGAACCTTGAGGAACACCGACATTTACAGTTGATTTGTCAGAGGACAAACCATTCACAGAGACAAACTGATATCTTTCCGACAGATAAGATCTAAACCAGGCCAGAACTTGTCCGAGTAGACCAATTTGGGTTTCCAATCTCTCCAAAAGAATGTGGTGATCAATGGTATCAAAAGGAGCACGAGGACAGATACAGAGCCTCGGTCTGACTCCATTAAAAGGTAATTTACCACCTTCACAAGTGCAGTCTCAGTGCTATGATGGGGTCTAAAACCAAAACTGTTCAGAGGAGACTGTGTGAATCAGGTCTTCATGGTCGATTTTGCTGCAAAGACACCACTACTAAAGGACACCAATAAGAAGAAGAGACTTGCTTGGGCCAAGAAACACAAGCAATGGACTTTAGACCGGTGGAAATCTCCTTCAAAACTGTTGGAAAAGCATTCCTCATGAAGCTGGTTGAGGTAATGTGCAAAGCTGTCATCAAGGCAAAGGGTGGCTACTTTGAAGAATCTCAAATATAACATGTATTTCTTTAACACTTTTTTGGTTACTCCATGATTCCATGTGTTATTTAATAGTTTTGATTTCTTCACTGTTATTCTACAATGTAGAAAATTGTCAGATATATTTTAAAAACCTGGAATTAGTAGGTGTGTCCAAACTTTTGACTGATACTGTATAAACAGTATTTCATGAACATATTGCAAATATATTTAAATGTATTTCAAACTTATTATTTAATTAAACTTTCAGTAGGGGTACAATTCACTGTGAGTCATTAGTCTCTCTCTATGTTTCGTGCCGTGCTTGTACTGGAGCACTAAAAGACCCTTTGTTTTGATGTGAACCTTTCCCTTTCCCTCACTCTGAGGTCACACAGCACCTCCATATCCATCACAGGGCAAAAACTAAGCACCTCTGGTGGACACGTGTGTATGCTCTCCAGATTGCATAAACCTACACACACACACACACACACACACACACACACACACACACACACACACACACACACACACACACACACACACACACACACACACACACACACACACACACACACACACACACACACACACACACACACACACACACACACAGTATCTTGGGTTGGTTTCGGTGTGTGAAAAAAGGTAAATATATCTACCAGTAGAGGACAGCAGTGAGTTGTGAATTTTTGCCATAGTTGCTACAGAAGCGATAATCTGAAAATTATCAACAGGCTGCCATTGCTGCTAAAGTAAGATACGGTCCATTGAGATCAGTTGATCTGCCTAGAGAGGCAATCTCAACTTCCTGTATCTTGTAAAAATGATGAGTTGTTGGTCCTCATCTCCTCGTTAGCCTCCTTTTGGCAAGAAAGGACAAGTATATCCTCCACAGAAGACGTTTGAAATGTATCTTTAGAATCAGCTATTGTTTTCTAGAAAGAGGAAAACATGCAAACATTGAAAAAACGATATGTTACTTATCCTTTTATCTATACTTGCACAACTAGCTACATTTGTTTTTATCACTTTATACATTTACATTGGGATACCACCCTGTACACTTAGTTTGCCTGATAACGCGCAATTGGATGAGAGTATAATTTCATACAAGTGCATGTTCGTCCACTCCTTTTTCAAACGGGGGCCAGGGAGGAAGGAGGAGAGATGACAAAGGAGGTGAGCAAATCTAATTGAGAAAAGGCCAATTACAATCCTCTGCTTAGTCACTCCTGCTGAAAGGGAGAATCACCTGAATGTTAAATGTTTGTCCTTGGCAGTGAATGACCTGTGACAAGTATTAAGAACAACGCTTTCATACACTGACAATGACAAGAAGTTGGGAGAATTGATGTTTGTGATTCAATGTGACAAAAATAGTGGCTCTGTGGAATCAAGCCCATTATAGCCGAGCTGGCAGAGAGAGAGCGCGAGAGGAGCCTCAAAAATGAACACAAAGGGTAGGGGGAAGCATGGGGAGAGAGTGAAAAGAAAACTCGAAAACGTATTCCACAGCCTTTCAGCGCTTGTTGATAATATGATGTTGTGGGTTTGCATGGCAATTCTCTTACATTTTTAAATTGGGACATGAAATTAACTCCCTCCATAACTTGGTTTTATGTGTTTACATGCCTGTTATGTATAGTTATTGGAATGCAGTGTGGCTCCCAGTTGATTTCTGGTTGGAGGAAGCCACACTCTCGACTCCGACCGATGAAGAGATCCATGTTCATTGTGTTAGAACATCTATTCCTGCCACCTGATCTACACTCATAGAAAAAAAGCTTTCCAAAAGAGTTATTTGGCTGTCCCCATAGAACCCTTTTTGTTTCCAGGTAGAACCCCTTTGGGTTCCATGTAGAACCGTCAATGAAAAGGGTTCTTCATACAACCCAAAAGGGTTCTACCTGGAACCAGAAAGGGTTCTTCAAAGGGGCTTTCCTATGTTGGACAGCAAGAGAACACTTTTAGGTTCTAGATAGCACCTTTGTTTCTAAAAGTTTATTCTGCCTGTCTTGGCATCCATAAGTACACACCACCGAGCCTAACTATAGACAAATCAAACTCCAATACATCACACACCTCAAGCACATGTCCAGTACAGACAGGACAATGAAGAGTGTTCGCTCTTTCAAGTCTGACTCAATGTCTGGAAAGCCAGACACTCAGTATCATTGATGTCAGTGTAAGCAGAGCAACTTGTTAGTGGGAAGGCTTTGGACTAGGGCAGAGATGAGGTTATCACAATGTTCTCATCACATTTCCTTCATGTTTTTGCCGTGTCCCTCAGTGTGTCCCTCAGTGTGTCCCTCTCTAACAGAGAGGTGGGCTTCACAATCACCCTGCCATTGGCAGTGACAATCTTCATGATTGATCACTCCCCTCTTCACCGTGGAGAGAGAGAAACAGACTACTGGATAAGAAAGGAGAGAAAAACAGGGGCGTTGAGGATCCCTCAAGGTCAGTGTGATGTCCAGGCTTTTGTTTTCATCACTCAGATCAGTGGTCCAGGCGAACCACGAGGGAGGGAAGCCAGGCTTCCCCCCCCAAAATTGACCGATTAATAAAAAAATAAAAAACATAAAATAACGTATCTTTTGTCTCTTTGTGTTTCATAATTTGCAAGAGGTTGAATGAATCCCACCGGAGAAAGCATATGAGCGAGCAAAACAGCGGCCCTCTTTCTCAGTATGTGAAGCCCAAGCCCATCTATCTGATGCTGTCTGGTCTGTCTGCATCTCGTTGAGTTGTTGTCCTCCAGTGGCTAGCTAGCTAACTAAAATTGTCCCTCTTTCCTAAATTAGCCATGGATGGAGATAGTGATTTAGACTTGTGGTTTTACTTAATTGTCTGTACTGGCCAATGATTACAACCAAGATTCTGATCCAACCATAAATGAAAACGTTGTGTCCCTGGCCTGAAAGGATGGACGTTCCATATGTAGCTAGATGTAGTAGGCTAATGTTAACTAGCTGGCCTGGCTCATCGTTACCCATGAAAGGAAGTAATAGTGTAGGACAACAAAAACTAACTGCGAGCACTGTATAACAGAGTCATAGACCGTTTAGGCAACATGGAAGAGAGGAGGATGTCCTTTCTACAAGTAGGGTGAGTCAACATGTTTTTTTTTCTACTTGCAAGCACACACGTTACGTTATGGTAGTCCATCGTATCCAATGATCACTTCCACTTCTGAGGTAACGGTCAATTCTTTGGTGACTGTAGAGTCCAATATGCAGTCTGTGTTGGCGGGGGCAGGCATGGTTATATGTCTCCTGAGCTGTTTTTGCTGGTTCTTTGTGCTCCTCTCCTCCCACCTCTGTACACCGCTCTGGCAGAGCTGCCGCCAGGTGGAAAGGTTGGCAGCAGCAACCTCCATGTCTGTGGGTTTGATGTTGCACTTATTCAGTGACGTTTTCATCTGCCCCCCTGCAGACCGCCGACCAAGGTGTAGCTGGGCATATAGGATCTTCCGTGGCAAGCGCTCCTGAGACATTCTAATGACATTGTTATGCCGAGTGGAATAGGGGAGCCCAAGAGCAGACTCAGACGAGGAGACTGGGATCAAGTAAGCAATATATTTATTGAAACACAAGCGGAAGATGGAGTGCAGATCAGGGGAAGCTCAGGCGGGTTGCAGGAAACCAGGTGCTGAGGCTGGAGCGAGAGGGGTTGGGACAGGGTAAGCAGGTCCGGGAGGGGAATCCAAAGGAGTAGTAAGAGTGGGGAATCCAGGACAGAGTAGCAGGATGACAAGACATGAGACTGGAGACAAGGACCAGAGACAGAGCAGGCAGAATGTTAGCGGAGAGGAGAACAGCATCAGGCAAGGAATACAGGCACAGCAGGATAGAGAGAGAGGAAAAGAGCACTCGGGGAGGCGGCAGGTCAAGGAGACACAGGATGAGCAGTAGAGGGAGTTGCAGAAGCCGATGTGACAGACATGCCCAAGCCAGCGCAGTTGGTGTTGGGTGACCATGGCCTCCATACTCTTGTAGTTGGTCTTAGCAAGTATTTCTGTACGGGGCACACGGTGACACCAGGTGATTGCCAGGATGCGCTGCAGGCATCTTATGTGGAATTGCTCGAGCTGCTTGTTATGGCGACTGTAAGTGACCACAGCTGCGTTTTGACAGACGGCGACTTTGATGTGGAGTTAGAGATCCCTGTTTAGGAAAACCCTGCGTCTGAATTTCCTGAAGCCAGATGATGCTTGCTTGATCCTGTTTTGAATTTTGAGGTCGATGCTGCAGTCCTCCGAGAGGATGCTGCCCAGGTATTTGAATAACGGGACTATTGCCAGTGATTTGTGTTCAATGGTGAAGACAGGCATTGTGGGTGGAGGGCTGGATATTCATTGGCAGACCAGTATGAAAAGACCACCTCCGTCTTGGTGGTGTTGATAGACATTCCCATCCTGCTATAGACCCTCACAGCCGCTACAAGGACGTACTGAAGGTCTTCTGGAGTGTGGGCCACAAGAGCACATCATTAGCATACTGCAGCTAAAGAACCCGCTCTGTCAAAACCTTAATGGTTGTTTGTAGCCTCCTGATGTTGTCCACCGCAACACCGCTGCTGTCCTCAAGCTCCTTATGGAGAAGCTGGGTGACACATAGGATGAAGATTTGAAATGGTACAGGTGCCAGCACACACCCCTGTCTCCGATGCTTACTCAAGGGGGCATTGACTCCTGCCCTCCGATTGCCACCGAGCCATTATCCCATTATGGAACTGGCAAAGGATGTTAACAAATTTGTCTGGAGAGCCAAATTTGAGTAGACACACACACACACACACACACGCAGCCAGATCATATTTATCTTACGTTGATTGGACAAAATAGTTTTTGGTATCTTTTAGTTTTGTCACAGTATTAGACTAAGCGTAGGTGATTTGATGATGTTGGAGTTGAAGTGGTGCTGGAATGGTTGGACGCAGCTCCTGTTTTCTTTGTGACTTGTGGAAACTCTCTGTTGTTCTAAATCAATAGTTGTTTGGCAGTATGAAAATGTTGGAAACATTAACTTGCTTGACCATGCTGTATGTCATGTAACTGTTTGTTACATGTAAAATGCTTTGTGGATTCCACCAGACAGAGGTTGCTCTCCGGTTTTGTGATGAACCAAAGGTTCGGTTGAATTTATTCTGCCATTGTGTCTTCTTATTGTCTTGACATTTAGGTCTATATATCAAGGTCGCTAGGCATACGAATTAACAAGCTATTGAGTGGCTTTTTTCCCCCTGGCTTGGCTTCCCCGGTGGTTGGCTTCCCCGGTGGTTGGCTTCCCCGGTGGTTGGCTTCTCAGGTGATTTTACCCACACACCGCTACTGTTTAGGCTAACACCAGAAAGAGCAGTAACCGTTATGCCTACATAATGTTGTGATGTCACCTGAATATCCATGAGTTAAGTAAATCTTGTTTGCTGAGGGGGTATTATTCATCTTCGTACGCATTTCAACAAAATGTCGTCTCCAGAGATGTAGAACAACATATTTCCTTTACTAAAAAACATGTAATTATCATATCAGCCATTTCCTACACACATGAATACATCTGTCAGAACATAAAAAAATCTAATAAATAAGATGTTAACAAAAAAAATCTAGTCATTTGAATTGATCCTCTAATTATTATCAAACCTATTCTGTGTTTTGTCCATTAGTAAGACTTGGCATAATTATATGGGTTATATGTGATGTGTGACAGGTGTAGAGATGAGCCGACGACCTCTGGTATGACCTTGTACTGACTACGTTTCCCATCCTGCCCATACGTCATGTCCCAGGTGTGGTAACCACGGTGATGGGTCCCCTCTGCTGTCAGAGAGGGGCAACTGGATCTATGAACCCAATCATTCTTAGGCATCATGGAAATAACATCTGACAGGGTGGCTCAGTGCTCGCTATGGGCATTCCTCCCCTGTGGCCTCTCGACAAGGGACAGAGGAAGCACAGCCATGTGCTCTCAGCATCTCTCAGTGTCTCTATCTATCTCCCCTGTAAAATAGTACAACTGAAATCCTTTATGAATAAATAAAGTAATTAAATTAAACTCAGGGATTCTTGAGTGCATTACTGTGAGCTGAGAATTCAAAAAAACGCATCACAATTTCTCACAAGGCATGTACGATTACCAATATTATTGCAATCAATACACAGTTATTCAATTAGAAATAACATTTAATTAATATATGTAGGCTGATAAATGTGGGTATCAGGTCAAATATTAGATAATTGGTCGAATATACAAAAGGAATCAATGTGTTCGCTGTTAGAATCAATGCTGCTTGTTTTATTTTGTATTTCCAATTTCCCCTGCCTTGATTTGTATTGTATCTTCATATTTCTACATTGTCTTGCATTTTTGAATTCATATTAGGTTAGGTTATTTCACTTAATATGCAGCAACTCTGTACTTTAGAGTCAATGCATGAGATATCTATTCTACATGACACTTGGGAGCCATTTCCTGTATCTGACCACAGTCATCTTTCTTTTTTTCTTTCTTTCTTTCATTCATTCATTCTTTCTTTCATTCTTTCTTTCTTTCTTTCTCACACACACACACACACAAATGGACACAAACGTCTTGTTTTTCTCATTTCTCATCTCTTATTTGGCTGATATCAAATAGTGTCTGCCAGCTTGCGTAGCAGGGTGTATAGAGTCCCCTTATCTGTGCTGTTAAAGGTCTGCTTGACGAAACGACACATCTATCAATAGGTAAATAGGTTTCATACTACATGAAAAGGGCATTGCATTGCTCTCTCTTGAAGAAAGATGGTATTACAAACTTTTTTTGGTTTGATGGGGCTCTTTCACCATACTTTCAAATGCCTGCAATGAGCTTCAGACTATAACTGCATGTTGAACATAGCCAGTAGAGGAACACAAGCTAGCTGAAAGGAAATGGCCTCTTTTTCAATGTAGATGAGGGGGAGTTGTTATGGAAGGGACCGTCGGCTTGTGAACAACAGAACAGAGAGGAGAGGTAAGGAAGATGTCACTCCAGTTATACCATCCAGCCTCCATGTGGGTTTTCAAACAAGAAGGGGTCGGGAGAGAGACCGTGGGGAAGAGAGATAACAACGAACAAACAAACAAACAGACGCAACCGATTAACACCATTTCATCACACGTTTTATAGCAGAAAAACCTGAATTGCTATAATGTGTTCTCTCAAATGTACTTCCATAGGCGACACAGTACATAGCACTGTTGAAGTTTTTTGTGATCAATAATGCACGGCTGTCCATCTTGGGAGATGAGACACACCAGAAACACACCGGAGGCATTATCCTTCGTTTTCATATCATCGTGAAGGTCACTGAAGCGATGTGCGTGTCTGCAGTACAGCTGCACCAGAGACAGGAAGTAAATAAAAGAGATGCTGGATTCACTCCTCTCTTTTATAGAGCACTTGGATAATAGACTTTAACCCTCCTCTTTCAGATAATGTGTTGTTAAGCCAGTGCATGCATTTGAGTAGGCAAAGAATGTGATTGCCCTCTTCTATTTGTCCACCTATTTCTATGTTGTACAAATTACAATGCTGGAAATCTGGAAGCCGGATCACTGGGTAAGCTGTAGGTTCAAGGCTACTATCTTAATTCATTAATGTTTTCCTGATTCACTCACATCTCATCTGGAAGGCAATTATAGCAACCCCATGCAGCCACCCCTCACCCACAACCGTACACACACACACACACACACACACACACACACACACACACACACACACACACACACACACACACACACACACACACACACACACACACACACACACACACACACACACACACACACACACACACACACACACACACAATACTAATGCTAATCCTTTCAGGATGACACATGTAGATAATCGCCCCCCGACCGTATGAAGCCATGGCCACATGACAGACCAGGTCAATTAGACACCATTAAGGGCTGGTCCCAGAACAGCGGTAAGGACTTCCTGATGTCTTGTTTTTCTCTGCATGGTGCTGCAAACCAAATCCATCTTCTCCCTCACCCAAACCTAATTACAGGTATAGATAGTCTGGGCGAGATGAAAAGCTGGAAGATGCTTTGATGGATGGTAAGGCCTCTGCAAAGAGAACAAACAGGGCATTAACATGACAATGGGGATGATGCAATGGCCTCACACAAAAGACACAGGAGAGTAGAGGTGGGGGAGAGAAGAAAGAGAGCGAAAAGCAAAATAGCAGGAGCCGTGAGAGACCAGTAGTGAATAAACTTTGAAGCCTGGGGGGAAACAGAAATCTATCATTTCAATACAACGATAGTGGAGTGATGGTAGTGTGGAATGAGAGAGAACACCTCCACTCCCTCCTCACATAGTTTCTCCCAGCCCTGTTTTTTATAAGGGATTTGAGCGTGAGCGCTGGGTTAATGGGGATGTTGGAAGCAGGCAGTAGGGAGTGAATAAATGATTTATCCTTCAACAAAGTATACCTCATTAATATTGCACCAGAACGTATTTTAAGGTAAACCATGAAAGCGTGGGGCTGTTGCATGATAGTTGTATCAGTTTTAAAGGTCACATCTGTGGCAGTAGAAGTAGCGCTCTTCCAATTCAGAAGATTCAGTTCAGTTTGTGCCTTGGAGTGTGAACAGTGTCAATACGCAGTGTGGGTATGGAGTAAATACGTATGGGGGTCTTTCTGCCCCTCCTCCTCTTCTTCTCCCTCTCTCTTTCTTTCTTTTTTTCTCTCTCTCTCTCTTTCTCTCTCTCTCTCTCTTTCTCTCTCTCTCTCTCTCTCTCTCTCTCTCTCTCTCTCCTTTCATAAACTAAGTGCTGAACAGCTTCCTGTATGCAATGGAAAAGTACAACTCTGACTGATTTCTGACTGTTGTTTTTGTTTGCGTTGATGGAAGATTAAATAAACGTATATCTGATCTCAATTTCCCCTTCGATGCGTTTTCACTGAAGTAACGTTTTTATTATTTGGATAAAATAAACATTTGGTTCGGAAACCACATTGATTGGTGTTTAGCTGAGATCCAAATGAGTTTGGTTATCATTGACAACGTTCGGTCGACACACAGCTCTACTTGTTTGAGAAGCTCTCACTGAATTAGGCCAGATCAAGTGCCATCAACATTTACGATGACTCCAATTAAGAATGAAATTTGCTAAAAGTTTTGGGAAAAATACTGCCTCCAATGAAGAGGTCCGTGTCATCACTCTAAAAGGGATTTACAGATGACAGGCATGCAGGGCAGTTCTTGGAAGACGGGAGGGAGGTTTTAGACAGAGCAGACAAGACCCAGAGCAAGGCCCCAGCCCAGCGAGTAGGAGGATGGGGCACCCTGCTGTGACCCTCATTAGATAAGGACTTACATCATCCAGAGGATGTGATCATTCCTTTGTTTATTTGTATTTTTTACCTTTATTTAGCTAGGCAAGTCAGTTAAGAACAAATTCTTATTTACAATGACAGCCTAGGAACAGTGGGTTAACTGGCCTAGGAACAGTGGGTTAACTGGCCTAGGAACAGTGGGTTAACTGGCCTAGGAACAGTGGGTTAACTGCCTTGTTCAGGGGCAGAATGACAGATTTGGACCTTGTCAGCTCGGGGATTTGATCTTGCAACCTTTCGGTTACTAGTCCAACGGTCTAACCACTAGGCTACCCTGCCGCCCCAAAGGACTGTCTCAATGATGATGATGATGATGATGATTGATGTGCACATTGAGTGAGTGAACCGTAAAGGCAAAAAGTGTTTTTGCAATTTCCATTATCCATAGTGTGTCAACTGTGTAGCATCCTATTAATACGCATTTCCTTTAGTTGACGAGAATAAAACTGTTCCACTGTCCCATGCTTAGAAATGTCCTCTAAATGTATTGACTCCATAACATATCCTATAACTACACGCCGACACAAATACTTTGACAGAGGATGTGTACTGTGCTTCTCTCAAGTTTGAGATATGTTGTTCTTCACTTGTTTATTGTATTTCAGGGTGTAGAGAGTGTTTTTCTTCAAGCACTCGAACAAAGATGAGAAGAGAGAACAGAGGAAGAGGGAGGAGGGAGAATCTAAAAACCACCCATCCCCCCTCTCACAAAAAGCGGTAGCTCCATGATTTCCTCCATTACCTTCTGATGTTGGCGCTGTTCTTTTCCCTTCTTTCTCTCCCTCTTTCTTTTTCTGAAACAATTCCATCTGCGCTTCTCGCACTTCAGGCTACTGCTGCTTCAACAACAACAAAATGAGTTGCCCTAATGTGAAATAGACTCAATCCTGTCAAGAATGCAACAGGTTTCCCAAACATATGAGAGAAAATGTACTTCGGTTATTAATACAGATAACATAACATTGTAGATGTAGTCGCTAAATTCTGAAATGTACTCATATCTCACTCCTAAAAGCTGGAAACATTTTCTCATTCACCTGTCGGATGATACTATATATCTCAAAGTCAGCTGGGCTTCTGTTGGCTTCAGCTATTATTGTCTGGAGTGTGTGTGAGTGAGTTCTTTTGTGTGTGCATGTGTCAGTTTGGGGGAGGGGTAGTGTGTCGAGGAGGCAGGAATTGGAGTTTGGGGATTCCAGTTCCTCTATTTTTTTCCACTACTCACTAAACTGAAGCGTTTGTCTAATTACAAGACGGGTTGAGCACTCAGCCCTACACAAACAACAGCTGTCTCTGACACACACACACACACACACACACACACACACACACACACACACACACACACACACACACACACACACACACACACACACACACACACACACACACACACACACACACACACACACACACACGTGCAAACACAAACACGTGCACACACGCACGCACGCACACAAGCACACACACACAGTACTTACTTAGATGTAATTAGTGTGATCAAGATGAGTGAGGAGATAAGCAATAAATCTACATTGAGCCTGTGAATGTCCTAGTATGTGTTATACTGGTCTTGCAATATAATTGTACTTTGACATTTCAATTCTATAGACACCTAAAAGCAAGGCATTGGATTTGCATTATTTTGTAACATTTAATTTTAAGAATAAGTGTTTAGGTTTTATTATGAGTCTACTGAGGATATCTCAGCAGCAGTGTGCGAGCTGGAGAGCCCAGTCAATTGGGCTAATAGAATCCTAATGTCAGACCATGATGTGCATCAAAACGTTTAGAAGCTGCCGAGATGGTAAAATAAGATGATCAAATCAAGTAAAAAATCTAATCAAATGTTATTTGTCACCTGCTTCTTAAACAATAGGTGTAGATGAACAGTGAAATGCTTACTTCCTGGCGGATCGCCCCCAGGTGGTAAGGGTAGGTAACAACACATCTGCCACGCTGATCCTCAACACAGGGGCCCCTCAAGGGTTCGTGCTCAGCCCCCTCCTGTAATCCCTGTTCACTCATGACAGCACAGCCAGGGACGACTCCAACACCATCATTACATTTGCCGATGACACAGCAGTGGTAGGCCTGATCACCGACAACAACGAGACAGCCAATAGGGAGGAGGTCAGAGACCTGGCCGTGTGGTGCCAGGACAACAACCTCTCCCTCAACGTGATCAAGACAAAGGAGATGATTGTGGACTACAGGAAAAGGAGGGCCCAAGCACGCCCCCATTCTCAGAGGAGCAGGTTGAAAGCTTAAAGTTCCTTGGTGTCCACATCACCAACAAACTAACATGGTCCAAGCACACCATGACAGTCATGAAGCGGGCACGACAAAACCTATTCCCCCTCAGGAGAATGAAAAGACTTGGCATGGGTCCCCAGATCCTCAAAAGGTTCTACAGCTGCACCATCAAGAGCATCCTGACTGGTTGCATCACTTCCTGGTATGGACACTGCTCGGCCTCCGACCGCAAGGCACTAAAGACGGTAATGTAAACGGACCAGTACATCACTGGGGCCAAGCTTCCTGCCATCCAGGACCTCTATACCAGGCGGTGTCAGAGGAAGGCCCTAAAAATTGTCAAAGACTCCAGCCACCCGAGTCATAGACTGTTCTCTCTGCTACCACACGGCAAGCGGTACAGGAGCGCCAAGTCTTGGTCCAAGAGGCTTCTAAACAGCTTACCGGTACCGCTTGCCGTGTGGTAACAGAGAGAACAGTCTATGACTTGGGTGGCTAGAGTCTTTGACAATTTTTAGGGCATTCCTCTGATAGTGCCTGGTATAGAGGTCTTGGATGGCAGGGAGCTCGGCCCCAGTGATGTACTGTGCCGTACACACTACCCTTTGTAGCACCTTGTGGTCAGATGCCAAGTAGTGATGCAGCCAGTCAAGATGCTCTCAATGGCGCATCTGTATAACTTTTTCTACAATTGCATGCCAAATATTTTCAGCATCCCGAGGGCGAAGAGGCATTGTTCTGCCTTTACTTCATGACTGTGTTGGTGAGTGTGGACCATGATATGTCCTTAGTGATGTGGACACAGAGGAACTTGAAGCTCTCGACCCGCTCCAATACAGCCCTGTCGATGTGAATGGGGGTGTACTCGGCCCTCCGTTTCCTGGAGTCCACGATCAGCTCCTTTGTCTTGCTGACATTGAGGGAGAGGTTGTTGTCCTGGCACCACACTGCCAGGTCTCTGACCTCAATATACCGGAGGCTGATCAGCTCTGATTAGGTCTACCACCGTAGTGTCGTCAGCAAACTTAATGAATGCTGTTGGAGTCTTGCGTGGCTATGCAGTCGTGGGTGAACAAGAAGTACCATCTAAGGCACTGCATCTCAGTGCTAGAAGGTCAATGCTGGGTCGAATCCAGGCTGTATCACAACCGGCCGTGATTGGGCGGCACACAGTTGGCCCAGTGTCTTCTGGGTTTGGCCCGGTGTGGGGCGTCATTGTAAATTAGAATTTGTTCTTAACTTACTTGCCTAGTCAGGAAGTCCAGGATCAAGTTGCAGAGTGAGGTGTTCAGTCCCAGTGTCCTTAGCTTAGTGATGAGTTTGGAGGGCACTATGGTGTTCAATGCTGAGCTGTAGTCAATGAACAGCATTCTCACATGGCTGCTCCTCTTGTCAAAGCGGGCGCGGGCAGTGTGGAGTGCAATAGAGATTTCGTCACCTGTGGATCTGTTCGGCGGAATGCGAATTGGAGTGGGTCCAGGGTGTCTTGGATGATGGTGGTGGTGTGAGCCATGACCAGCCTTTCAAAGAATGTCATGGCTACAGATGAGAGGGATACACGTCGATAGTCATTTAAACTGATTACCTTGGCATTCTTGGCCACAGGGACTATGGTGGTCTGCTTGAAACATGTAGGCATTAACAAAACGGCATGTTTTGAATTAAATGACTGGTGGCTCACTCTACCTGATGAACTGTTACATGAAGTGTTACAATGACAAATAAACAAGGGGCTTATGTACATTTTAGAACAATGTCATTGGACAACCTAAGCAGCAAAAAGTGCAACCAGCTAGCCAGTGACGTTATAGTACGACAGCTAACGTCTTGTATTGGAGTGTGCCAACGTAAAATGAGCTTGATAATCAGAACATTTCACGAGCTGAGTTGCCACTCACACAGGCACACAGACACAACCATACACACCGTGTTGGTAGAAATGTCTGTTCGACATGATTCAAGGGATAGTTCACCCAATCTACAAGATATTGGCTTCCTTACCCTGTAAGAGGACAAGGTAAGACATTAAACCATGCTTTGGTTATGTTTACCTGGCCACTATCCTCAAATGCTAACTTTTTAGCATTACAAAACCAATACAAGTCAATATTATGTTAGCATTCTTTGCTCTTCATATCCAAATCATCTTAAAGTTACTATACCCCTAAATGCATAAGTGCATATTATGCATTATTTTGTCACTATGAATAGCATCAAATACACTATATATACAAAAGAATGTGGACACCCCTTCAAATTAGTGGATTCAGCTATTTCAGCCACACCTGTTGTTGGGAAAGGCCCTTTCCTGTTTCCGCATAACAATGTCCCGTGCACAAATTGAGGTCCATACAGAAATGGTTTGGAAGAACTTGACTGTCCTACACAGAGCCCTGACCTCAACTCCATCGAACACCTCTGGGATGAATTGGAACGCCGACTCCGAGCCAAGCCTAATCGCCCAACATCAGTGCCCGACCTCACTAATAATAATAATAATATATGCCATTTAGCAGACGCTTTTTATCCAAAGCGACTTACAGTCATGTGTGCATACATTCTACGTATGGGTGGTCCCGGGGATCGAACCCACTACCCTGGCGTTACAAGCGCCATGCTCTACCAACTGAGCTACAGAAGGACCACTAATGCTCTTGTGGCTGAATAGAAGCAAGTCCCTACAGTAATGTTCCAACATCAAGTGGAAAGCCTTCCCAGAAGAGTGGGGGCTGTTATAGCAGCAAAGAGGGGACCAACTCCATATTAATTCCCATGATTTTGAAATTATATGTCCGACGAGCAGGTGTCCACATATTTTTGGTCATGTTGTGTACTTCCTTCAAGGGCAATGGGGTATTCAACGAATTGTCAACAAGTAAAAGCCGTCTTAATGCATTCAAACAGCTACAAATGACCCTGCTAGAGGCAAGCGCAGCCCTGTATTTAAAAGATACTGATGAGGAGGGAAGGTTTTTTCTTCCTTTCTCCTCCATATAATGTGTCCTCAGCCACATACGATGAGGCCATCATCGAAAGAGAAACCATGCATGGCAAGGAATGAGAAAGTACTTCCTGCCTCTGTGCTCCAAAACAGGATATGTATACAATGTATTCAATAAGCTGTAAAGGTAGGGTACGATGACAATGTGCAGTTCACCTCCTCAGCTCAGGAATCATATTACACTCTTTGTATCTTTGTATAAAACACATACATTCATGTCATAGACTCCTGATGTTTTGTTTTTGTTGTTTGTTCTCGCGGCACCTGGTCTGTGTGCTTCTCTTGCTTTGAATGGTCTCGTTCCTATACGTGTGGCAGCCGGGACTGCATGTGTGAGTGAGATAGGGGGGATACAGTGGTTTTGCAGAAGGGAGTATAGTGTGTGTGTGTGCATGTGTGTGTGTCTGCATGTGTGTTTGTGCCTGCGTACATGCATGTGTGTGTGTGCCTGTATGCGTGCGTGCGTGCATATCTGCATGAGTGAGTGTGTGCCTGCATGCAAGTTGGCGTGCAGATGTATGTCGAGGAGAGTGGGTTTTAGACAGTGATAATTCTGGGGAAGAGAGGCAGAGGAGGGGTAGGTGGGTGGAGAAAGGAGAGCTGAAGAAGACAATGTCAGCGCTGCAGTGGCATCACTGTGTGCCATATCCATCAGGCTCCCTCCTCCTCCTCCTCCTCCTGCAGTCACTGCTGTTAAAATGCACTGCCAGAGACACACACACACACACACACACACACACACACACACACACACACACAGCCCCCACAGGAAATGGGTTCACTTCCTGGGTTGGCTACTGGCTGCGCAGGAGTCCACTTTCTCATCCAAGATAGGATTAGCACGATATTACATGATTACACCACATGATTATATTAGCGGAGGAGGATGCAACCTGGGACTTCCCAATCAATTGCCTTATTCCCTATCTGAGGCAGTACTTGTCAACACAATCACACACCCAATGAACAATGACGGGCATCTATTCATATTACACAACAATGTGGACCTGCATCAATATCCACTTCAATAGTAAAATGCAGACGAGACCAATGTGCAATGCCTAGATGTCAAGTATCGTCACCTTTTTATTAACGGTGCATAACACCTTTTTACAAAAGAACAGCATTTTAATGTGTGTGTGACGCCGTATGGTGTTCACTACCAACCCCGGTTGGTTGCCTGTTCTGTTGGCATTGATAACAGGGGTTGTTGTGATGTAATGCTTTGTGTTGCATGTCAAGGCCTGTGGTCGGATGTGTTCCCCGGTCCTGAACGACGTGGCTAAAATAGCATGATCAATGATGGGGGCGGATCCCCTCTCTAAGGCCACAGTGGAACATGATAAGAGGGAAAATCAAACAGTGCTTTAAAAAGACAGCGAGGTGGAGGAGAGAGACAAAGGGGAGGGTGGAGAGAGAGAGAGAGAGAGAGAGAGAGAGAGAGAGAGAGAGAGAGAGAGAGAGAGAGAGAGAGAGAGAGAGAGAGAGAGAGAGAGAGAGAGAGAGAGAGAGAGAGAGAGAGAGAGAGAGAGAGAGAGAGAGAGAGAGAGAGAGAGAGAGAGAGAGAGAGAGAGAGAGAGAGAGAGAGAGAGAGAGAGAGAGAGAGAGAGAGAGAGAGAGAGAGAGAGAGGGGGGCGTTAAGGAAACTGATTTAAAAAACAACGAAGGATAAGGGATAGAACACAGAGGGTAAATAGAGTGTTAGTTATTTGGCTCTTATTCAAAACAAGTAATCTGATATATCACATGAATATTTGATATTGTATAGCCTTATGGTGGGGATTGCGTGTGCTCATGATGTGGTCATTGGCCGTGAGGTAACAAAGCCCTCCCCTTCAATCCCTGTGGTAAGGCAGTAAGGTTATCGGTGCACACCAAACAGCTGACAATTAGCAAGGTGTCAAAATTTCACTGGGAGATAATTGAGCACAAGGGGCTGTGGTGTCAGTCAGTTGTGTAACACACCTTCACTGTTACTACAAACTAACTCAACTGAAGGGCTTTTATAAATATAGTCTCTGTCGCGTTCCTGTATGAGTGGAATATTACATAGCGTATGGCATTGTGGTGAATACAAGTAGAAGCTATTAAAAGCCTGTCCTGAGGTTAGGACCAGCATGTGATTGTGTGTGTGTGTGTTTGTGTGTGTGTGTGTGTTTTTGTGTGTATGTGTGTTTGAGTGCGTGTGCACTACCCTAGTTACTTGTGTGTGAGTATGAATGAAGCCTAGAAGGCTAGGGTGACATTGCTTCGAATGACTCGTTGAAGTTTTGTTTACAACCCTGAAAGCAGCGTTATTGCTGAATAAAGAACCTGCAACAGGACATTTGACAAATGACAGGGAAGCCTCTTGAATGAGTGGCTTACAGAGGACACCTTGTCTCTTGACCCTCCCTGCCTCTCAGATGGTAGAGATAGAGGGAGCTTGGAGTACGACCCCTCTATTGTGACAAGATGCATCTCAGAGCACTAGTCTAAGTCACTGCAGAAAAACTTAAAGAGGAAGGGAGCTCTATAGTCATGGTGTTATTATATGATATTGTGTGTACTGTACACATGTACAGTGCATACACATTTTTTAAAAGGGTAAGTACCTCTCCCAAAATAATGGTTTATTCGCTTGTCTTTGTGTATGTGTGTGTGCGCGCGTGTGTGTGAATATACAGTGCCTTCAGAAAATATTCAGGACCCCTTGACTTTTTTCACATTTTGTTACGTTACAGCCTTATTCTAAAATTGATTAAATTGATTTTCTCCCTCATCAATCTACACACAATAACCCATAATGACGAAGCAAAAACAGGTTTTTAGAATATTTTGCAAATGTATAATTTAAAAACTATATATACTGTATATAAATATTACATGTACATAAGTATTCAGACCCTTTACTCAGTACTTTGTAGAAGTACCTTTGGCAGCGATTACAGCATTGTGTATATTTGGGTATGATGCTACAAGCTTGGCACACCTGTATCTGGGAAGTTTCTTCCATTCTTCTCTGCAAATTCTCTCCAGCTCTGTCAGGTTGGATGGGGAGCATTGCTGCACAACTATTTTGAGGTCTTTCCAGAGATGTTCGATTGGGTTCAAGTCCGGGCTCTGGCTGGGCTACTCGAGGACATTCAGAGACTTGTCCCGAAGCCACTTCTGCAGCTGTGTGCTTAGAGTTGTTGTCCTGTTGGAAGGTGAACCTTCGACCCAGTCTGAGGTTATGAGCATGTTTTTTTCAAGGTTTTTATGATCTCTCTGTACTTTGCTCCATTCAACTTTGCCTCGAACCTGACTAGTCTCCCAGTCCCAAATGCAGAAAAATATCCCCACAGCATGATGCTACTACCACCATGCTTCACCGTAGGGTTGGTGCCAGGTTTCCTCCAGACGTGACGCTTGGCATTCAGGCCAAAGGCTTCAATTTTGTTTTCCTCAGTCCAGAGAATCTTGTTTCTCGTGGTCTGAGAGTCTTTAGGTTCCTTTTGGCAAACTCCAAGAGGGCTGCCTTTTACTGAGGAGTGGCTTCCGTCTGGCCACTCTACCATAAAGGCCTGATTGGTTTAGTGCTGCAGAGAAGGTTGTCCTTCTGGAAGGTTCTCCCATCTCCACAGAGGAACTCTTTAGCTCTGTCAGAGTGACCATAGAATTCTTGGTCACCTCCCTGACCAAGGCCTGATTGCTCAGTTTGGCCAGGAAGCCAGGTCTAGGAAGAGTCTTGGTGGTTCCAAACCTCTTCCATTTAAGAATGATGGAGGCCACTGTGTTCTTTGGGACCTTCAATGATTCAGAAATGTTTTGGTACTGTTCCCCAGACCTGTGCCTCGACACAATCCTCTCGGCACTCTGTGGACAATTCCTTCGACCTCATGGCTTGGTCTTTGTTCTGACATGCACTGTCAACTATGGGACCTTATAAAGATAGGTGTGTGCCTTTCCAAATCATGTCCAATCAATTTAATTTACCACAGGTGGACTCCAATCAAGTTGTAGACATATCTCAAAAAATTGTCAAAACATGTTGTCGCTTTGTCATTATGGGGTATTGTGTGTAGACTGCTGAAAAAAAATATTTGATCAATTTTAGAATAAAGCTGTAACCTAACAAAATGTGGAAAAAGTAAAGGGGTCTGAACATTTTCCAAAGGCACTGTATATGTGCATGCCCATGGAAGCCATTGTGAGCTGGAGGGTGGTGTGTCAGTGCATACCGATTCAAGGGCTTGTGGTTGATAAGATGTGTCAGTGGCTTAAATCACTGGTACATCAGAAGTTAGGAAGAAGGCTTCTTCCCTATGCATGCTAAGAAAACACCCCTATCCATGGCTTACTCACTGCAATGCAGATGTGAATCTACCCACAATCTAAATTTAACTCAAAGTGTAACAATTTAAATGTATTATCATATTATCTAGGCCTCTTAGTTTAAATTCAACCTACCATAGACTAAAGTCAATTTAGGCTGTTCAAGAAATAACTCTCAATTTATATTTCAAATCGGTGTGCTTATACAGCCTTCCTATGCTAGTGAGTCTACAAAAACCGGCCAACCTACCACGCAGATATTTTTTTCACTGAAAAAATACATTATTATTTTGACCTCTTAACACCACAAGTTGATTCCACTGTATCAAAAATAATAGATTAGGTTACAACATATCCTGTATTAATACAATTGACAAATTAATACACTTTGCTTTTAGCTATTTTTACAGAATAAAAATGTAATTACACCTTTGTAAAGGTTTTAATATAGCTAATGCATGTTTAATGAAATATATTTTAATAAAATGCCATGGTGTTGCAGCGAACGGAGGGAGCGGGAAGCTTACTGGGTCTCTGGAAAGGCAAACACCGTATGCATCGTACCAATAGGGTTAACTCACTTTGTGGAATTGTAATGTGGCTCAAACAACGAGGGCTTCACTGCCCCGTCCGAGCAGGAAGGTACGTCCCCATGCTTCGACTAACTTCAGTCTTACGATGCAATCCGATGGCCCCACTGCCCCCATCCCATTTCTGACACCGATATAGCTAACGAAGGGCGTGGGAAGCGAACCAGGGCCTATGTGAAAGGCATACTACGTGAAACCAACGCATCTTGCCAATATGTTAACTCGATGGGAATTGAAACGTGGCTCATATATATACAGTATATTACTTATAATTACTTAGGCCAATTAGAAGTTAGCCTAGTTGAACTAGCCTATCTGTTTGGGATTTATCTGATTCCTCTGTCTGTAACTGCATGCATTCCAAACGGCTGTTGTCTATGACGTCCGTAAAAGCAGGTTTGAGAACCTGTCTGAATTTAATCCAAATGATAATACATTTGATACTCAATATTTTGGCGAATATACAAGTTTTAGGCCTACATGTCATGTCGTCGTGTATGTCAACCGAACACTTTATTTTGTATAGTATCAATAACTTTGTGCTGATGGAGACAATAGTAAATAGTTCATTTAATGCGGGAGAGACCATCCACAGCACTGAAAGGTGTT
The DNA here is from genome assembly GCF_023373465.1 of Oncorhynchus keta. Lineage (NCBI taxonomy): Eukaryota > Metazoa > Chordata > Actinopteri > Salmoniformes > Salmonidae > Oncorhynchus > Oncorhynchus keta. The sequence continues at coordinate 4,396,411 of NC_068451.1, forward strand.
TCTATGAAACGATCGAGGCGCAAACGTCTTGGTTTTGCTCATAATGTAACACAGTCCAGGAAATAGGCTATACTTAGGAGTTAAAGAAGCAATTGGAGGCTTTGCTTATCGTCATTGCTCGAGAGGAATCAAGCTCTTAGTGCATTGAATGCTTGGAGACCGATGACTATCCCTATGTCACAGTGGTTTCGACTCACTCAATCATATGCACTTCAACATACAGCGCATGCTGCTTTCGCCTATTCTTTGGGAGTGCTTGCAGGATATGTTTCGATCACACACTTGCACACAGGTACGTAACTATATTAGATTACATTGATGTTTCGCTTCCGTGTGTTTTGGTGAGGGTTTTGAATGGCAGCCGAGTCGAGGAGTATGAGTAGGAATATGAGCGAATACGAACCTATTAACCCACTCGAGACTATATCAAACAAACCAACAAACATAATACACGTTCCATTAGCAATAGTCTGTATCGGTATCAATGACGACGTTAGTACGTGGTTATATCATATGGTTTTGATAGAGCTGCCCTAATATAGGCTACCTTTGCTTTGTCATATTCTTGAAAATGTGAAGTTGAAAAACGTTGCTCTTTTAACATCAAAACCCAAGGGATTAATCAGTTTGGGGGAACGTTATTGGAAGAGATTGGTTGACTAGATTCATGACTGTTGTTATATAATCATAGTCAATTATTAAATGGCTATTTAATAGACTTTGTTGTTTGTTCCTTAAAACAGGCAGAGACAGAGGAAAACAACCATATTAGGAAGTCAAATGTCCTACACATAGGCCTAATGGACATGACATAGCTGTCATTTAGTTAGAGGAACATGGCACAAATGTCATGCGTACATAATAGCTGATTTTGAGATCGCTGACTCAAAAGTCCCCAACATCTTAAATAGCCTAGCATCAAAATTAGTTGGAGTTCATTAACATGTGGCGGGGGTGGGGAGTCGAAAGATGCGGGCTGAGTGGGGGTGTCGGGAAACAGCACAACTTTTGAACCACATGGTATTCATGTTTTATTGTCCTTCATAAACTTCAATAAACCATTGTGGACGTATGTCCTATGCTCTATATGGGGAAGCCTAAATCTCCTATACATGGAGATGTGTGTGACATTGTGGAAGGAAGAAAAGCAGGAGGGATGTGCCTTAACAATCGCAAAGTAGTGTCCACGTAGCGCAAGGGAGAATATCACAAGTCTGCGCACAGATTTCCGGCAATTAGTCTAAGCGTAGCCTATTCAAACCTCGTATATAAAAAAACATGTATTTACATATTTGACTTGTTTTATTTACTGGCACAAAGGCTATAGGCACAGTACCCACATCTATTGCCGTATAGGCTAACAATGAAAGACGAAGGCCTAAACAATTTAAGCCAGCTGTGGGTTAGTATGCAATGAATAATGTTGATAAAACTTTTCTGTTTCCCTTTTCTGTCCTCGGTTCTAGTTGCAGGGACATCACGCGGGTGCTCTACATTCTTAGCGCAAGTGACACGAGAAAGAGAGCGAGAGAGAGAGAGAGAGAGAGAGAGAGAGAGAGAGAGAGAGAGAAGAGAGAGAGAGAGAGAGAGAGAGAGAGAGAGAGAGAGAGAAAAGACAGACAGACAGACAGACAGAGCATGGAATCTGTACAGTCCTAGGGCAAAAAGAGAGCAGCACGAGGAAAGTACGCTAGAAACGTGTCATGCAATGGAACTAATAATGCATAGAATAAAAATATGATAGTGGAACCGGCACTCTCGAAATAGTGCCCCAAGTCGTCTAGGCCTATCTGGAGTAATTCCCTCATACTGCATAACCATATCTCTCCTAAGGGAAAACGGTTGTCAACTGTCTTACTGGGAAGGAAGTAGCTACATACATATTATTGTTCCTGGTTGCAGGTCGGAATGGTATTATAGCCTCAGACAGACTTCGTTGACTAGCCAAAGATTCAAAGCATTCATTTCCTTGCCCCTGTGAATACAGTGTTACAGTGTTAGTTTTACTTGATGAGGAATGGGAGTGGTCATTAAATTAGGCTACTATTTAGTTTTATTTGCTTGTGCCCTGATTTGAAGAATGTCATAACATCAAAACATGGCTGTTTTGTTTCGAGGACATTGCAACAGTGTATCCGTATAGCAGTGTACTTGTCGGGCTACATTTCGGCAACAATGTAGTGTACAATCAGTGAGTGTTTTGAATGACCCTGCATGCTGAAAAAAAGTTATGATGTAGTCCTACAACAAGACAAAACTTGAAAGATGGAAAAATAACCTGACATGTTTGATACAAAGCAGACTTTAGCAGGCTTATAACAGTGCAGCGGTCAGCATTGGGGACAGTTTCCTTAGCCTTTTGCACACCTGTTTCACAGAATGCCGTTGTTATCTCTGGCGGAGTCAGGTTTCAGATTTATAGGAAAATTGTATTCACCTTTCAAAAGTCCGCTGATGAAAACAGTTTTTTTTTGCGACCCACAATCTCTTCCGTGACATTTGGACACGATTGCAACACATGACGTAGCCTAATTGTTATTCTCCCTCAGAACTGAGTAGCCAATGAAATTAGAATGATAATCCACTGGAGAGCCGCCGCCTGATGTAATAGGACTATATATTATCTTCAAATTCATTACAGTGAAAAGGTATCCATCCAACCTTTTTTATGAGAGTAAATCACGTCGCATAAACAAAATGTCATGACAGGCCTGATGGAAACGTCAAATTTTGTCGGTAAACTTTCCAAATGTCAACGAAACAAATAGGCTATGCAAGGTGGGATCTTTTTGTGTTGGTAAAATGTATTATGCGAGAAATGGCTCTGGAAATGCTTTTGTGCGCAAATATTGATGTAATAACCGTTATATCAATTTGGAGTCACCAAATGAGATGTTATTTAGTCCTCCCACTACGACTCGGGGAAGCATGCAGTTTATTAGGCTACTGTAGGCCTTGTACGCAGTCTGTTGGTTAGAGCGAATGTGCATGTGCTAATACCGGATTGGGCACATTAGCTAAATGAAGCTTCTTTTTTTGTTTGTGACAAAACCATTAGTAGAGTTGAAAATGCGTCGGAAATTATTTTCATTTTTATTAGGTACATGGGAATTTAACCCTCTATGGCATGACTTTTTTTTGTCGCTGGGGAAAACGATATGCTACGAGGGTACTGAAACACCAAGGTTTTCTATAATACATATAAGTGGAATAACGAAAACAAGCAATATATGCATTAGAAAAAGTTTTATTTTGACAAACATCAACCACAAATGGTTCCGACCAATCACAATCAGAAGCTTTAAAGTCAAAACATCAAACAATCAAACGAACAAACCACTACTAATTACAACTAACACCTCATGTATAAATGTTTCTCACATTTCATATGAGCATATAAACCAACATCCAAATGTCTGTGTGTGTTTGTGTGTGTGGAGGGGTTAGCCTGTGTGTGCGGGTATATGTGCGAGTGTGTTTCAGTGTGTCTGAATGTGTGTTTGCTTGGGTGATTGTTTGAATCAGTGTTTCTCTTTTTGACAAAGCATACTTTGATTTCCTATTCTGTGTGGAACCTCAGGAAGCAGTTGCTGTTGGATGTGAAACAGAGGTGGACATCACATTTCCAGGCACTTGGCTTTTGGTGTACATGTGCACCCTGGCACCTTGCATCTCCCCTTTATTTCAGCCATAATCATACAGTAGGCTGTGGCATCCAGGCACACATCAGGGACTAGAATTGGAGCAGCGGGTCCTCCTCTTCTCCTCATACTCACCGGCAATTGTGGAACCTCGACGACCTATCTTGAGCTCCCGACTCTTTCCACTTTGGCATAGGCCTTCAGCGATGTATAACTTGAAGGTTTGCAGCTTCATTTGTTCCTTCTCTCTTTCGGTAGAGCAGCCAGGTGGTCACAATGATCATATCCAAGAAGTGGAACACCAGCTGGTGGTACCACTTCTTTGATCCAATTTTGTTCCGGTACAGTGCAATCAGTGAGTCAAGCAGATCCACCCCACCCATATTCTTGTTGTATTCTTTCACCACAGCAGGGCAGGGGACTTTGGTGATCATCTTTTGAAGACAACGTTGCCACTTGCTCCCACATCTGCTAGCTCAGGGTTGTACAACTCTCCCTTTGCAGATTTCTAAGTTGTGCGGGACACCATCAGAGCCAGCCAAGACGAGTATCTTGTAGCCCCATTTCTTTGGTTTTGATGGCAGGTATTGCTTCAATCTATTTCTTCACCTGGAATGCGACCATCTGCTCATCAACAGCCACCTAGATAGATGTCAGTTTTGAGGTTAAATGAGTGACCAGTGGTCAGATGTTGTGGAGTGGATCATCATTTTCCTCCTGTCTCTCTTCATTGTTACTGAAGTGCAGGGACTTTTTTGATGGCCTCCCATCTATTCAGTATCATGGTGTCAGCTACTTGGGACACTTGGCAGGCTTTGTTCCAAAACATGAAGGTGCCTGGTAAACCAAACAATGACATGTACACCACAATACTCAGGAACTGCTCCAATTATTTTGTAGTGAGGTTAAGGGGCTTGTTTGCATTACATTGTATCACATATAGAATTGACTGCCCTACAATAACTTCCAGAATGTCTTCAGATAAAAACTGCTTGAAGTACTGGAGGGGGGCATGATATCATCAGATCTTGAAAGCAGTTCCTGCCATTCTGAGTAAGCATTGAAGTACGCATTGTGGGGTGTTCTCCACCAGGGTAGGCGTGGAACATCAATCTCTGCTACATCTTCATCCTCAGACTCAGTCTCATTGTCAACAGACATATACCCATCTTCATCCACTGACATGCACGCACACACACACACACACACACGGTACTTTGCTGACTGACCCCTAACTGACCCCTGACCTCCTAACTGTCTCTCAAACCTGATTCGGGGATCCACTCTTCCTGACTCTCCTCAAGCTCTGTCCTCACTGTCAGAGGGAATGACCCTAACTGCTTGATCATGTTCCTTCCGTCCATAAAATGTTCTTGTGTCCATTTCCTGTAAGTATCAGTAGATAGTAAAGTAAATACATTGACTGTTGACTAAGGTCATAATTATGCTTTCAAGCACATCTCCACACTTTAGCATGATATTGCCAGAACAAAAGTGGTCTAACTGCACATTGTTGCCCTTTGGCAACGAACCAAAAAACAGAGTTTTAGTATATAAATAAAAACGAAATAAGTATTTAAACAATCAAACATACTTCTATACATACTCATGCACATGTATATATTTTTTTTACATAAAGTTTTTTCAATTTAAACATGTTAAAATTGATTTAATCTTACCAATTGGTGGCTCTGTGTCCCATGCGGCTTTGTTTCCTGAAAGGACTGCTCCACCCCCAGACAAAAGGCCACACCAACTTCAGCCCCTTATTTCATTGGACACAGACATGTCAGGTGATATTATATATATATATTTTTAAATAAAGGGGCGGTGTGAGGTCCAAAAAGGTTGTTTGTTACCTGAGGGCAACACCATGCCATTGAGGGTGAACTGCAAAAGTAATTTTATGTGCACTAGAAAGGCTTTTATGCACAATTTTCAAGTTGATGGAAACACATCTCTGATGAGGAAATGTGTGTTTTATGCAGATTTTAGAATATTAACTGTTGCAATTGGATGGAAACCTAGCTACTAACCATGTTTCCATCCACTGTTGTTATGCGAGTAAAGTCATACCGTTTGAAAAAAAATAATATTGACAGCTGTGATTTTCTAAATGTTGACAGATAATTTTTCATTTGACAATGGTGGTGGAAAAGCCTTTATGCAATATTTTGATATGATAATCATCATATTCAATGTAAACTTGAAGTCACGCGATGATATGGCGTCTGGTCCTCCCACTATGACTTGAGAAACCATGCAGTTTATTAGGCTACAGATTAAGTAAGTTATTATGGACTTCACAGGGTGTTGAAAGTGCACAGTGATTTTGATGCTTTTCTATAAATATCGAGGGTCTTATTCTGGTGACATGATGATTGAGGCTTGACTGCCATTTGACAAATACAAATATTCTCGCTCTTATCCATAATCATCTCATGTAGACTAGCCTACCCGCACAACCAATCTGCGAGCTGTCGGCTAAAGCTCACATGCCAAGACCACAGTAGCCACATATGCGATTTAACTCAACAGCCTTTGTGACAAACTCTCAGTAGAGTTGAAAATGCAATGGAAACACATTGAACTTTCAACTTGTTTTCGGTACATGAAAACGTAAGTGATAAAGTACATTTTGCGTGCACTATGTCATCACGGACTGACTTTTTTCCCGCAACAAGTCTGTTTGGTCGGAACACGTCAATGTTGTTCTTTATGTGGAATTTAGAATATTCACATTCAAATCTGTCGCCAATTGAATGGAAACCAAGCTTGTGACTCAATGCGATAGATTTGTATGGCTTTGTGAGAATGACACTTGACAGGCACATTTACTAGTCTTTTTGTAAGTAACATTTTTTACAAGAGTAGGGGATGTTATTGTTGTTGTGTCAGTTGAATTAAAGTCTGACATGAATTGAAATATTATGGTCATAATAGTCTAAAACTAAAGTACAGTACCAGTCAGAAGTTTGGACACACCTACTCACTCAAGGGTTTTTCTTCATCTTTACTACTTTCTACATTGTTGAATAATAGTGAGGACATCAAAACTATGACATAACACGTGATGGTGCTTTGCTTGTGACACTGTCTGTGATTTATTTAGAATTCAAGGCACACTTAACCAGCATGGCTACCACAGCATTCTGCAGCGATACGCCATCCCATCTGGTTTGCGCTTTGAAAAAAAACAAAGATTTCACCTTTATTTAACCACGTAGGCTAGTTGAGAACAACTTCTCATTTACAACTGCGACCTGGCCAAGATAAAGCAACGCAGTGCGACACAAACAACAACACAGAGTTACACATGGAATAAACAAACATACAGTCAATAATACAATAGAAAAAAGTCTATATACAGTGTGTGTAAATGAGGTAGGATAAGGGAGGTAAAGGCAATAAATAGGCTACATTGGCGAAATTATTACCATATAGCAATTAAATATTGGAGTGATAGATGTGCAGAAGATGAGTGCAAGTAGAGATACTGGGGTACAAAGGAGCAAATTAAATGGGGATGAGGTAGTTGGATGGGCTATTTACAGATGGGCTATGTACAGGTGCAGTTATCTGTGAGCTGCTCTGACAGCTGGTGCTTAAAGTTAGTAGGGAGATATGAGTCTCCAGCTTCAGTGATTTTTGCAGTTTGTTCCAGTCATTGGCAGCAGATTGCACATTGGCACATTGTAGCGCAGCAGGAGATAATTTCATCACTAGCACATTGAGATTGATTAATAGCCATTCATCTAAATAATTTGTAAAAAAAATGTATAGCAGAAACACTTTCATAGATGGACAGTCTTTAGTGCTTGGGCACCCAATCATTTAGAACCATCTCAGAGTGTCAGGGGTTTAAAAACCAAAGAGGAACAGCCCCATCGACAATGCATTTTTAACTTTGGAAAGCAGTGTGGGTGTGGTAGAAAGGCAGCCAAATGAGGAATTGGCTTTTGGGGGTGACCAGTGAAATATAACCTGCTGGAGCCCTACGGGTGGGTCCTGCGGGTGGGTGCTGCTATGGTGACCAGTGAGCTGAGATAAGGCGGGGCTTTCCCTAGCAAAGACTTATAGATGACCTGGAGCCAGTGGGTTTGGCGACAAATATGAAGCAAGGGCCAGCTAACGAGAGCATACAGGTCACAGTGGTGGGTAGTATATGGGGCTTTGGTGACAAAACAGATGGCACTGTGATAGACAGCATCCAATTTGCTGAGTAGAGTGTTGGAGGCTATTTTGTAAATGACATCGCCGAGGTCAAGGATCTGTAGGATAGTCAGTTTTACGAGGGTATGTTTGGAACATGAGTGAAGGAGGCTTTGTTTCGAAATAGGAAGCCGCTTTCTAGATTTAATGTTGGATTGGAGATGCTTAATGTGAGTCTGGAAGGAGAGTTTAGTGTAACCAGACACCTAGGTATTTGTAGTTGTCCACATATTCTAAGTCAGAACCGTCCAGAGTAGTGATGCTGGACGGGCGGGCAGGTGTGGGCAGCGATCGGTTGAAGAGCATAGTTAACACCGTATCCAAAGAAGGGCCAGAAGTATACAGAATGGTGTCGTCTGCATAGAGGTGGATCAGAGAATCACGAGCAGGAAGAGCAACATCATTGATGTATACAGAGAAGAGAGTCGGCACGAGAATTGAACCTTGTGGCACCCCCATAGAGACTGCCAGAGGTTTGGACAACAGGCCCTCCGATTTGACACACTGAACTCTGTCTGAGAAGTAGTTGGCGAACCAGGCGAGGCAGTCGTCTGAGAAACCAAAGCTGTTGAGTCTGCCAATAAGAATGTGGATATTGACAGAGTCGAAAGCCTTGGCCAGGTCGATGAATACAGCCGCACAGTATTGTCTCTTAATGATGGTGGTTATGATATCGTTTAGGACCTTGAGCGTGGCTGTAGTGCACCCATGACCAGCTCGGAAATCAGTTTGCATAGCGGAGAAGGTATGGTGGGATTCGAAATGGGCGGTGATCTGTTTGTTAACTTGGCTTTCGAAGACCTTAGAAAGGCAGGGCAGGATGGATATAGGTCTGTAGCAGTTTGGGTCTAGAGTGTCTCCCCCTTTGAAGAGATGGATGACCGTGGCAGCTTTCCAATCTTTGGGGATCTCAGACGATGCGAAAGAGAGGTTGAACAGGCAAGTAATAGGGGTTGCAACAATTTTAGAAAGAGAGTGTCCAGATTGTATAGCCCGGCTTTCTGAACATAAGCCATTTGGATTTGGGTGATGGAGAAATGGGGGAGGCATGGGCAAGTTGCTGTGGGAGGTGCAGGGCTGTTGACTGGGGTGTGGGTATCCAGGTGGAAAGCATGGCCAGCCGTAGAAAAATGCTTATTGAAAATTCTCAATTATCGTGGATTTATCGGTGGTGACAGTGTTTCCTAGCCTCAGTGCAGTGGGCAGCTGGGAGGAGGTGCTCTTATTCTCCATGGACTTCATAGTGTCCCAGAACTTTTTGGAGTTTGTGCTACAGGATGCAAATGTATATTTGAAAAAGCGTGCCTTTGCTTTTCTAACTGCCTGTGTATATTGGTTCCTAACTTCCCTGAAAAGTTGCATATTGCGGGGGCTATTCGATGCTAATGCAGTACGCCACAGGATGTTTTTGTGCTGGTCAAGGGCAGTCAGGTCTGGAGTGAACCAAGGGCTATATCTGTTCCTGGTTCAAAATGTTTATTTTTTATTATTATTTAGTTTACCTTTATTTAACTAGGCAAGTCAGTTAAGAACAAATTCTTATTTTCAATGACGGCCTGGGAACAGTGGTTTAACTTTCTGTTCAGGGGCAGAACGACAGATTTGTACCTTGTCAGCTCGGGGGTTCGAACTTGCAACCTTCCAGTTACTAGTCCAATACTCTAACCACTAGGCTACCCTTGAATGGGGCATGTATATTTAAGATGGTGAGGAAAGCACTTTTAAAGAATAACCAGGCATCCTCAACTGACGGAATGAGGTCAATATCCTCCCAGGATACCCGGACCAGGTCGTTTAGACAGGCCTGCTTGCTGAAGTGTTTTAGGGAGCGTTTGTCATTGATGAGGGGTGGTCGTTTGACGCAGACCCATTTCGGACGCAGACAATGAGGCAGTGATCGCTGAGATCCTGGTTGAAAACAGCAAGAGGTGTATTTGGATTGCAGGTTGTTTAGGATGATATCTATGAGGGTTCCCATGTTTATGGATTTGAGGTTGTACCTGGAAGGTTCATTGATCATTTGTGTGAGATTGAGGGCATCAAGCTTAGATTGTAGGATGGCCGGGGTGCTAAGCATGTCCCAGTTTAGGTCACCTAATTGCACGAGCTCTGAAGATTGATGGGGGCAATCAATTCACATATGGTGTCCAGGGCACAGCTGGGGGCAGAAGGTGGTCTATAGCAAGTGGCAATGGTGAGAGACTTGTTTTTGAAAAGGTGGATTTTTAAAAGTAGAAGCTCATTGTTTGGGCACAGACCTGGATAGTAAGACAGAACCCTGCAGGCAGATTGCAACTCCACCCCTTTTTGGCAGTTCTATCTTGTCTGAAAATGTTATAGTTAGTGGTGGAAATGTCAGGGTTTTTGGTGGTCTTCCTAAACTAGGATTCAGACACGACTAGGACATCCAGGTTGGCAGAGTGTGCTAAAGCAGTGAATAAAGCAAACTTAGGGAGGAGGCTTTTAATGTTAACATGCATGAACCCAAGGCTTTTACGGTTACAGAAGTCAACAAATGAGAGCGCCTGGGGAATGGGAGTGGAGCTAGGCACTGCAGGGCCTGGATTAACCTCTACATCACCAGAGGAACAGAGGAGTAGGATAAGGGTATGGCTAAAGACTATAAGAACTGGTTGTCTAGTACTTTTGGAACAGTGAGTAAAAGGAGCAGGTTTCTGGGCACGGTAGAATAGGTTCAAGGCATAATGTACAGACAAAGATATGTCAGGATTTGAATACAGTGGAGTTACATCTATGCATTGAGTGACGATGAGAGACATGAGGTCACCCCATGTGTGGGAGGTGGAACTAAAGGGTTAACTATTATTTATTTTTTATTTTCATTTTTTTATTTCACCTTTATTTAACCAGGTAGGCTAGTTGAGAACAAGTTCTCATTTACAACTGCGACCTGGCCAAGATAAAGCATAGCAGTGTGAACAGACAACACAGAGTTGCACATGGAGTAAACAATTAACAAGTCAATAACACAGTAGAAAAAAAGGGGAGTCTATATACAATGTGTGCAAAAGGCATGAGGAGGTAGGCGAATAATTACTAACTAAGGCAGATTGAGCAGGGCTAGAGGCTGAGCAGGGCTCGAGGCTCTACAGTGAAATAAAGCAATAATCCCTAACCAAAACAGTAATGGACAAGGCATATTGACATTAGGGAGAGGCATGCGTAGCCGAGTGATCATAAGGGTCCAGTGAGTAGTTACACGGTGATTCAGACAGCTGGCAGGCCGGGGCTAGCAAGCTATCAGAAGGGCCTGAGTGGGACGTCGTGACCGAAGATGTCTGTTGTAGCCCCCTCGTGCGGTTACGTAGGCAGACCAGTCGTGATGGATCAGCAGGGCTCCTTGTAGCAAAAGGGTCCAGGCCAATTGGCAAAATAGGTATAGTGGCCCAAGAAATTGGCCAATGGGCCGCTTCAGCTAACAGTCCGATATGCTCTTGACAGCTAGCAGGCCGCGGCTAGCAAACTAACAGATGGGCATTCAGTGGACGTCGCGATGAAGGAAAAGTTTGAAAAAAACCCTTGGGCAGATTACGTCGGTAGTCTAGTCGTGATGGATCGGCAGTTAAAGGGGTCCAGGCCAAATGGCAAAATAGGTATTGTAGCCCAAGGAGTGGCTGATGGACCTCTTCAACTAGCCGGGAGATGGGACTAGCATAGACTAGCTCCAGGGAAATTGGTGCTTGCCTCAGGACAGAGACGTTAGCCAGGAGTGGCCACTTGGGTAGCAGCTAGCTAGCTGAGATGATCCAGGTGAAAAGTTTCAGAGCTTGTGATAGGAATCCGGAGATATGGAGAAAAATAAGTCCGATATGCTCTGGTTTGAATCGCCCTCTGCGGACTGGCAAGAGTTGTCTGGGCTAAAGGTTAGCCGATGACCGTTAGCAGCGGCTAGCTGACTAATATCTAGTAGCTAGTTAGCTGGCTATCTCATGTTTGGGTTCCGGTTCTAAAGTAAAGAATATCGCAGATCCATACCAGATTAGGTGTGAGGCAGATTGCAGGAGAGTATGTTGAAGTTGAGATTAAGAGAAATATAACAAAAAAAGATACGCAAAGAAAAAAGATACATGAAGATATATACACAGGACACGACAAGACGAAGACAAAGACGTCTGACTGATTACGCCATCTTGGAAATCCAAATCCATTTAAGGATCAACATTGTAGCAGCTGATCCTGTTGGAGCTCCAACAATGCAGAGCTTCACAAAAGAAAGCCACTGGTCGAAAAGCCTGTTACAATGTTTTATATTCAGGAATTCACACAGTGGCTCATACAGTACATGACCGAACAGAGATTTTATTTGATTGGGAAAGGGGGATACCTAGTCAGTTGCTCAACTGAATGCATTCGACCAAAATGTGCCTTCCACATTTAACCCAACCCCTCTGAATCAGAGATATGCAGTGGGCTGCCTTAATAAACATCCACATTATCAGCACCCAGGGAGCAGTTGTTGTTTGGGGACAATTGCCTTGCTCAAGGGCGGAATGGTAGATTTTTCCACCTTGCTGGCTCAGGGATTTGAACCAGCGACCTTTCAGTTACTGGCCCAACGCTTTTAACCACCTGCCTTTTACCATCATGTGTTTTTTGACTCCAAATGAATGATGAATAAAATAAATCAATTGAAACATTGGTTTTTCTGTACAACTTTACTTTCCATCTCTTGGCTTATCACACTTAAACTTTACACACTGTACCACAAAATGTCTTTCACAGACGTTTTGTTATAGTTCCCCCTCCCTTTCTCTATCTGTAGGAGTCAAATTAGCGATTTCATTTTTTTTGACCCGAACGTGTTTTATCGGCCTATGTGAAACAATGAGGACAAGGAAGGCCTTTGTGGTGGCTGCAATGCATTTTTAACTCATGTGAATGGTGCCTCACATTCCACAGCAGCAGGCCCTAGCTGAATGGCACCAGTAACTCCCTCTGCTGTTTTCATTGCTGATTACTCTGTTGGGCTTTTTGATCAACACACACACACACACACACACACACACACACACACACACACACACACACACACACACACACACACACACACACACACACACACACACACACACACACACACACACACACACACACACACACACACACACACACACACACACACACACAGGAGTCATACACGTCTTAATATATCTTATATCATGTCATTATGGAAGATCCATAGAACCCCATTTGGAGACGCTGGTTATGCCTCTTCATTTCCTGTGTATCCAGTCTCTTTGTCCAGATAAAATACACACAGTTGGTGTGTCTTTTGTTTCCTCCATTTTTGTCTACCATGGCGACACCTTTATGGGCTAGTCCGATGTGGTAATCACACCACACCTCTACTACAGTCTAGGATATATAAGATACGTAAGATACGTATAACCTGTTTCTACAGTAGAAAATACTTCCTATCGTCTTTTATCCATACACACAGTGTTGACTCTTTTCTTTGTGGCTCACTTGGTTTTGGGTAAAACAGCTACAACAGCTATTTGTTTTTATGAAATGAATTTACTGTAATGGAATCTCTACCTGATGGCTATCGACAGACAATCTCATAATTAGTTTATCGTCAGACTGATAGGAAGTGGTACCGGGCTGTGTTAAGTTTGGGGCCATGGCATTGATTTCAGCTGCACAGTGGGACTCCTCATGTGAAAGGGCAGTCTCTCTCTGCCAGCTCTGAAAGACTGGCTCCTGGATTAAATTATAAATGAGCCCCTCCATAGGAAACTCATTGCTTATGTCCTCAGTATAATCAAAAGGAATGCATTTGGCAAAAGACTGACTGCAGTCCCTTTAAGGCACTGCTGTATCTTCTCTCATCATCACCACACACACACACACACACACACACACACACACACACACACACACACACACACACACACACACACACACACACACACACACACACACACACACACACACACACACACACACACACGTGTGTTTTCTCCAAATTCTGAGCAAGGGGCAACAGCTGGGTGTGTAATCCCCATATTTGGGTCACACCTGTAACTCCATGGCTGGATCAATAAAATGCCATGCTTCGTAAGCATGGGCTTGATAGTAAGCTATCTAGCAAGATATCTGGCCAAATTAGACAGGAAGAAAATGATTTAGTCACCGGGGGATTAGGGGTTAGAGGAGAGGGGTTGGAATGAGGTTGGGAGGAGGCTGTGGCCAAGGGATTTAACGTGGCACATTTGAGACTGCATGGTTAGGTAGTGAAGAGGCTGTGCTGTTGTGATGGGGGCTCAGTTAATATGGTGTATTGGTAACACTTGATAACACACATTCATGAATAAGCATAAAAAAATAAACATTAGAAGCATTATATTTGTAAACATTAGAAGCATTATATAAAAAAAATGTGTTACTGTTGTTTTTCAGGGACTGTTGTTGCGAAACTGATTTTGGAATGAGGCATGCACCTGAGACTGAGTGAGGAGTTTCAATGGAAGGTTTGATTGGGGGATTCCGAGACTGCCTGGTGTGTGTTAGATTTATCTTCTTACACATATAAATGCTTCCTTTCCAATTAACACATCATGCCTATTATTGGCCATTCATCTCACATGAGAGAGCGGGAGAGAACGATTGAACACCATGTTGATTATGCATCTGTCCCACTCCTGGTGAGTCAACATCTTACCCCCACAGCAGATCACAAATACATTCTTAAAACACTACTTTGATTACAGTAATTATTTGAATCCCCATCGGTTGTGGTATGCTATAATAAAAAGAACATAAATCTAATAGATTGTTTGCCTGCTCTGTGAACCAATGGTGGCATTGTTGCTCTGATTGCTAAGGGATTAAAGAAGAGAAATACGATTAGGGAGAAGTAGCCCTGAGCCACGTGGATGCAATCGGGGATTGGAAAGAGACTCCGTGTGTGTGTGTGTGTGTGTGTGTGTGTATGTGTGTGTGTGTATTCGCGCACGCGCTGGGGCTAGCTCATTGTCCAGCCCAGATGTCACTAGCGACTAGCTCACTGGTATTATTGATCCCCTTTTTATAGACCCACTGCTCAATAGAATAATGACATTATAAGCAGACAGTGTGTTGAATAGGACCGACATGATACAGTAAAAATGACTGTTGGTAAACGCTCGCTAATAGAATCATATTTTGTCTTTGATCAGTTACCTTCTTCCATTGCCTTTTTATTCAAATGACAAACGTCATCAAATGAAATTGATTCAATTATTGGCCTTTCGCTTTTGAACATGCCTCTTCCGTAAACAAAGAAAACCTTTTGGTAAAATGTACCAGTCGATCAAATGATAATCATTAAATCAATAATAAGTGGGACTTGAAGGAGGCCATTGCTCCTGTTTTGTCTACATTAGCAGGTAATATGTCCTCAATATATTTGTTTTACCCTTTGTGGTATCTCTCTATGCAGATACAGATAAAAACAGGTTATCCATCATCCCGTCCGGTGGTGACTGTCTTGACTGCATCAAACCAATGTAAAGAAGCTTGCTAAGCTAGCTACCAAGGCTACTTGAAGCTTTTCTGTTGCGCTTTCCATCCTTGTCCACAACAGCTCCATTCAGATTAAACAACAGCCTACCTGATGGTTGCTCATTGTAGCCTACTCCTTCTCATTTAACTATCTTAATTCTGAAATTTTAACTCCATTTTGCATTGATTAGAGATCTCTCACGTTGGTTGCTACACATGGAGCCACTGACAGTGCCACTTTGATTTGCCAACAATAGCAACAAACGTGTGAAACTGGTGTAGGTTTCGCAAGTAGTCAAACACTAACATCCGTTCGGATATTTGAATAACCGTGCCCATTCCTACCTAACACTACTAGTGCCCTAACACTATTCCCCCAACACTATGCCTTCCACTGGCCATGCCTCTGTGTCTGTCTCTGCTGTGTGACTGAGGCCGTGGCCTTCCTCACGACCTTGTTCATATTTGATGAGCCACGCGAGTCGCTAAGCCCCAGCGAGCTCTAAACATCCACTGTCAGGCCTGAAGAGAGGAGAGGTGGAGGGTGGGAGGGGTGCAAGGGTGCAGGGGTAAAGGGGAAGAGAGGTGGAGGGATTGGGGTGAAGGGGTGGAGAGATGACGACACTTACAAACTTATTCCAAACTCTGTGTTCTAAAGGGAAACAAAGTGGGGTGGGGGTTGGGCCAACGATTCTCAAAGGAGCCTCCTCTGTCCATGGTTTTGGCCTATATCGCACTCAAATCTCGAGAGGTGACCACCGTTTTTAATGACAACGCTGGTTTAAAAATACATACTACTGTTTTTCTGCCACAGAAGTGGTGCTTCGAATTCCTTTGAATCCCAGTCGGATACAGAGCTCTTATACTTGTAAACAAACAGGTCATTTAGCTGAGATTTATGTAGAGTGGGACAACTAGCTGGCATGTTATTTTTGCTGGTCCATGAAGTGAACAACAGGAGATGTGATCCTGCTGTGAGTGAGGCTGCTTGATGGTGGTTAGTGAATGTTCTTATTAGATGAGATTAGCTCGGCATCGTAGGCTGGACAGGCTCACACAAAGACCACACCCAACAGTCACAGTCGTACATACAAATAGCCCAGCAGACTCATTGAAGCATATTTAAAGTGGCTATATGGAACTTTTGCCTCTGGGTTGCACTTGAGCCAAAAGGGGTCCCGTAAAATAGACTGAACTATTGTCAAGAAAATACCTCATTGGAATGAAAGGGGCATATATTTAATAATAATAATAACACATATTTCCATAATCGTGAGCCAAAACATATATTGTTTACCCAAAACAAAGGATCTGTTTGGTCATCCCTAATATTTGTGGATGACAAATGTATTTCATTTATTTCCTTTAACCCTTATTTAACTAGGCAAGTCAGTTAAGAACAAATTCTTATTTACAATGGTGGCCTACCAAAAAGCAAAAGGCCTCCTGCGGTGACGGGGGCCTGGGATTAACAATAAAAAATAAATACAATATAAATATAGGACAAAACACACATCACAACAAGAGACAACACAACACTACATGATGAGAGACCTATGACAACAACATAGCAAGGCAGCAACACATGGCAACACAGCATGGTAGCAACACAACACAACAACAACATGATAGCAACACAACATGGTAGTAGCACAAAACATGGTACAAACATTATTGGGCACAGACAACAGCACAAAGGTCAAGAAGGTAGAGACAACAATACATCACACAAAGCAGCCACAAATGTCAGTAAGAGTGTCCATGATTGAGCCTTTGAATGAAGAGATTGAGATAAAACTGTCCAGTTTGTGTTTTGTTGCAGCTCGTTCCAGTCGCAAGCTGCAGCAAACTGAAAAGAGGAGCAACCCAGGGATGTGTGTGCTTTGGGGACCTTTAACAGAATGTGACTGGCAGAACGGGTGTTGTATGTGGAGGATGAGGACTGCAGTAGATATCTCAGATATGGGGGAGTGAGGCCTAAGATGGTCTTGCGACGAGTATAAAGAAATGACCAGTTTACAGAAGGGTATAGAGTGCAGTGATTTGTCCTATAAGGAGCATTGGTGGCAAATCTGATGGCGAATGGTAAAGAACATCTAGCCGCTCGAGAGCACCCTTACCTGCCGATCTATAAATTATGTCTCCAAAATCTAGCATGGGTAGGATGGTCATCTGAATCAGGGTTAGTTTGGCAGCTGTGGTGAAAGAGGAGCGATTACGATAGAGGAAACCAAGTCTAGATTTAACCTGAGCCTGCAGCTTTGATATGTGCTGAGAGAAGGACACTAGCCATACTCCCAAGTACTTGTATGAGGTGACTACCTGTAATAACACCTGTGGTAAGAGGGGCATTATTCTTACCAAACCACATGACCTTTGCTTTGGAGGTGTTCAGAACAAGGTTAGAGAAAGCTTGTTGGACACAAAAAATGCTTTGTTGTAAAGCATTTAACACAAAATCCGGGGAGGGGCCAACTGAGTATAAGACTGCATCATCTGCATATAAATGGGTGAGAGAGCTTCCTACTGCCTGGGCTATGTTGTTGATGTAAATTGAGAAGAGGATAGGATCGAGCCTTGGGGTACTCCTTTGGTGACAGACAGTGGCTGAGAGCAGATTTTCTGACTTTATACACTGCACTCTTTGAGAGAGGTAATTAGCAAATCAGGCCAAAGACCCTTCAGAGACACCAATACTCCTTAGCAGGCCCATAAGAATGGAATTGTCTACCATATCAAAAGCTTTGGCCAAGTCAATAAAAATAGCAGCACAACATTGCTTAGAATCAAGGGCAATGGCGACATCATTGAGGACCTTTAAGGTTGCAGTGACACATCCATAACCTGAGCGGAAACCAGATTGCATACCAGAGAGAATACTATAGACTGAAAAGAAAGCCAGTCAGTTGATTATAGATACGTTTTTCCAACGCTTTTGATAAACAGGGCAAAATAGTAATAGGCCTATAACAGTTAGGATCAGCTTGATCTCCCCATTTAAATAAAGGACAAACCGTGGCTGCCTTCCAAGCAATGGGAACCTCCCCAGAAAGGAGAGACAGGTTAAAACAGTTGGAGATAGGCTTGGCAATGATATGGGGCAGCAACCTTAAAGAAGAAAGAGTCTAAACCATCTGACCCAGATGGGTTTTTGGGGTCAAGTTTAAGGAGCTCCTTTAGCACCTCGGACTCAGTGACTGCCTGCAGGGAGAAACTTTAAAGAATAACTCGAAAACAAAATAGAACAGAAGTTATGTTTCTGCTTTCCACTTAACTTGAATTCTATGACGATGATCTAGTTTCTAGATAAAGACACTGAGTAGATGTGGGTTTTGAGAGTGGAACAGGATGGATGTAGGCCTAGTTATTGTGCTCTTTGAAGCCTGGTGATGTTAGATGTCTGAATGACTTAGGGAAACAAGCTGGAAATGTCTCTGGGCTACAGCTAATCATTCACCACAGAGGAACTGATCGTTAGCCACTGATGTCAACCTAACCTTGCCATGATGGAGGGGGATATTTCTGTTCCTATTTGTATGGGTGTGTATTGGGTTGTGTGTGTGTACATGCATGTGTGTGTGTGTGCATTCGTGCTTGCGTGTGTGTGCTTGGGTGTGTGAGGGAGGGGCCTCCCCCAGTAGCCAGGCCCAGCTGTTGTTAAACACACTACTTCACTAGAATTGTGTTTCTGTGTGTGAGTGTGTGCCTACGTGCGTACATATGTCCCAGTAGTACAGAACAGTAGTTCTGCTTTTACTTACTGTAATAAAGTGCTTTCATTATAGTATCCCCCCCCCAAAAAAAAAAAAAAAACCTGGGGGGGGGGAAAAAAAAAGATCCCTGTTCGTTGTGGTTGTATTCTCTCTTAGTTAGCATCTCTCTCACAAAGCGACTCATGTGGAAAGCCAGACGGAGGGAGGGATAGTCTAGGATGGTTATTTGATTTCTCTGTTTCTGTCAGTAGCTGTGTCTGCATTCTCAGAATGAGGGAGAGAGATGGAGACAGAGAAAGGGAGAGTGAGGGAGTGAGAGTGAGAGAGGGAGAGAGAGAATCCATATTTATGTTTATTTAGGTTGTACTTGAACATTTTCTACATCGTTACAACACTGTATATAAGACATAATAGGACATTTGAACATATGTTTCCCATGCCAATAAAGCTCCTTAAGTTGAAATTCAGAGAGAGAGAGAGAGAGAGAGAGCGAGCTGTGGAAAAGGGAGACAGCGGCAGACTGGTTTTGAGGTCACTGAGGATGGGGGTGAGGATGATGACTGCCAGGGGCTAATGAACTTGCCCCATAGCCACGTGTGGAGCTGAATGTAAAGCTGGACAGAGGTAGCTACCACATTATCCACTGACTATGCTGGCCTCTCTCCACTACATCAGCCAAGGCAATGAAACATCACTGCTTCCTGAGTGGCATTTCTCTCTTCCACCCACCCCTCATCCTCTCTCTTTGCCTCCTCCCATCCTCTCTCTGCTGAAAGGCTCCACTATTGTCCCAAACTAGGCTTTTTAATTTTTTTTATTTAACTAGGCAAGTCAGTTAAGAACAAATTCTTATTTACAACGATGGCCTACTGGGGAACAGTGGGTTAACTCTCTTGTTCAGGGGCAGAACAACAGATTTTTACCTTGTCAGCTCGGGGATTCAATCCAGCAACCTTACAGTTACTGGACCAATGCTCTAGCCACTAGGCTACCTGCCGCCCCTGCTGCTACTTGCCGCACTCGGCTTAATCTGAGTCTGGGAACCCCACCCTCTATGTTTTCCACCTTCCTTTAGTCCAGATTCGGTCTTCTACCTTCTGTCTTCGATGGGCTACTGCTGCCAGCGACCAGTGTTTTCCGCTGGGGTTGTACGTTTCCCAGCTGCTGCCTCTGTACCTCTCGCCCTGTGACTTGGTGGTGTAGTAGAGGTTCAGATAGGGGAAACCAACGTCAGAGAGCTCTTAGCAATGACCCCCGACCCCCCTACTTTCCCCTCCTCATTGGTCCATTGGTGTTTTTTAAAGACCTAGATCTCTTTGCACTCCCCCCGTATACTCCCCTATCCCGCTGACCTCGGTGTCCTATTCCCACATTATATCCAGATGTGTGTGTGTGTGTGTCCTGTATATGTGTGTGTGTGTGTGAGGGAGGGAGGGGCCCCCCAGTAGCCAGGCCCAGACTCAGATTATCTGAAGCTGCTGTTAAACACACTCATTCACGAGCCTTCTCTGTTTACCCTACTACTGAGAGAAAGGAAGTCAGATTTCATCATGATGAACTGACTACCATGCCCTCTTACAACTCTTTCAATCTACATGTATTTCCATGTAAATAAACATTTGGCATTTTCCAGGGTCGAGCAGGAACCTGCCAGTAAGCATTTCGCTGGACGTTGTATACCATGTGTACCCTGTACATACGACTACTATTATAATTTTTTTTAAAGCATGCTTCCTTCCCCCCTTCCTTGAAGCATCACTTATCCGGCATGACAATAGGTGAATGGAACTCTTGCTGTCACAGTTAGTGTCAGAACACTGATAACTTCAAGGATGGTAGAAAGGGTACGTTAAGTATTCAAACAGGGCCCTGGAGATATCTAACCTCGCTTCTCTTAGCGCTACTGGGTTATAAACACTTTAGGAATCACAACAAACTCTTTGTCGTGGTCTCGTTTTTGTTTCCGCGATTCACTGTAACTCGACTCATTTCAAATCACATTTGATTTGTCACGTGCTTTGTAAACAGCAGGTGTAGACTAACAGTGAACTGCTTACTTACGACCGACAATGCAAAGAACAATAAAAACAATCAAATATATTTGATAAACGAGGTATAAATAGAAGTATAATAACACAAGGAATAAATACACAATGAGTAACGATAACTTGGCTATATACACGGGGTACGAGGTAATTGAGGTAGATGTGTACATACATATAAATCAAATCAAATGTTATTTGTCACATACATATGGTTAGCAGATGTTAATGCGAGTGTAGCGAAATGCTTGTGCTTCTAGTTCCGACAATGCAGTAATAACCAACGAGTAATCTAACCTAACAATACCACAACTACTATCTTATACACACAAGTGTAAAGGGATAAAGAATATGTACATAAAGATATATGAATGAGTGATGGTACAGAACGGCATAGGCAAGATGCAGTAGATGGTATTGAGTACAGTATATAGATATGAGATGAGTAATGTAGGGTATGTAAACAAAGTGGCATAGTTTAAAGTGGCTAGTGATACATGTATTACATAAAGATGCAGTAGATGATATAGGGTACAGTATATACATATACATATGAGATGAGTAATGTAGGGTATATAAACATTATATTAGGTAGCATTGTTTAAAGTGGCTAGTGATATTTTACATCAATTCCCATCAATTTCCATTATTAAAGTGGCTGGAGTTGAGTCAGTGTGTTGGCAGCAGCCACTCAATGTTAGTGGTATGTTAGTGGTGGCTGTTTAACAGTCTGATGGCCTTGAGATAGAAGCTGTTTTTCAGTCTCTGCTTTGATGCACCTGTACTGCCCTCGCCTTCTGGATGATAGCGGGGTGAACAGGCAGTGGCTCGGGTGGTTGTTGTCCTTGATGATCTTTATGGCCTTCCTGTGACATATAGGTAGTGATAAAGTGACTAGGCATTGGGAAAGATAATAAACAGTAGCAGCAGTGTATGTGATAAAATGTAAATGTAAATGTGATGAGTCAAAAGAGATTAGTGCAAAAAGGGTCACTGCAAATATGCTGGGTAGTTTATTGGTTAACTATTTAAGAAACTATTTAGCAGTCTTATAGCTTGGGGGTAGACACTCTTCATGGTCCTGTTGGTTCCAGAGAACACTATGACTTGGTTGACTGGATTATTTGACCATTTTTAGGGCCTTTCTCTGACACCGCCTGGTATAGAGGTCCTGGATGCCAGGGAGCCCGGCCACAGTGATGTACTGGGCCATAAGCACTACCCTCTGCAGCACCTTGCGGTCAGATGACAAACAGTTGCCATACCAAGCGGCGATGCAGCCAGTCAAGATGCTCTCAATGGAGCAGCAGCTGTAGAACTTTTTGAGGATCTGAGGGCCTATGCTGAATCTTTTCAGCCTCCTGAAGGGAAACAGTCTGTCGTGCCCTCTTTACGACTGTGTTGATGTGTGTGGACCATGATAGTTCCTTTAGTAATGTGGACACCAAGGAAATTCAAGCTCTCGCCCTGTTCCACAAAAAGCTCCATCGATGTGGATGGGGGGTGTGCTCGGCCCTCCGATTCCTGTAGTCCACGATCAGCTGCATAGTCTTGCTGACGTTGAAAGAGAGGTTGTTGTCCTGGCATCACACTGCCGGGTATCTGACATCCGCCCTGTAGGCTGTCTCCTCGTAGTTGGTGATCAGGCCTACCACCGTTGTGTCTTCTGCGATCTTAATGATAAGAATAGTTTGCAAGCCCTGTCACATCCGATGAGTGTTGGAGTCGGTGTAGTATGACTCGATCTCGGTCCTGTATTGACACTTTGCCTTTTTGATGGTTTGTTGGAGGGCGTAGCGGGATTTCTTCTACGTGTCCGGATTAGTGTTGCGCTCATTGAAGGCGGCAGCTCTAGCCTTTAGCTCAGTGAGGATGTCGCCTGTAATCCATGGCTTCTAGTTGGGATATGCTCTATATCTCCGGTCACTGTGGGGACGTCGTCGATGCAGTTATTAATGAAGCCGGTGACTGATGTGGTAAACTCCTTAATGCTATCGGATGAATCCCGGAACATGTTCCAGTCTGTGCTAGCGATACAGTCCTGTAGTTTAGCATCCACTTCATCAGAACACTTCCATATTGAGCGTGGTACTTCCTTACAGGTTTTTGCTTGTAAACATGAATCAGGAGGATAGAGTTATGATCATATTTGCTAAAAGTGAGGGTGAGGGAGAGCTTGTGTGTGTCTTTGTGTGTACAGTAAAGGTGATCTAGAGTTTTTTTCGCCTCTAATTGCACAGGTCACGTGCTGGGGAAATGAGGTAAAACAGTTTTCCTGCATTAAAGTCACCGGCCACTAGGAGCACCGCCTTTGGGTGAGGATTTTCTTGTTTTCTTACTGCCATATAAGGCTCGTTGAGTGCGTTCTTAGTGCCAGCATTGGTTTGTGGTGGTAAATAGACAGGTACGCAAAATATTACCATGAGGGCCTCCTGAGTGTCGCAGTGGTCTAAGGCACTCTATCGCAGTGCTAACTGTGCCACTGGAGATTCTGGGTTCGAGTCCAGGCTCTGTCGCAGCCGGCCACGACCGGGAGGCCCATGGGGCGGCGCACAATTGGCCTAGCGTCGTCCGGGTTAGGGAGGGTTTGGCCGGCAGGGATGTCCTTTTCTTATCGCGTACTAGCGACTCCTGTGGCGGGCCAGGCACAGTGCACGCTGACACGGTCGCCAGGTGTACGGTGTTTCCTCCAACACATTGGTGCGGCTGGCTTCCGGGTTGGATGGGCATTGTGTCAAGAAGCAGTGCGGCTCGGTTGGGTTGTGTTTCGGAGGATGCATGGCTCTCGACCTTCGACCTCTCCCGAGTCCGTACAGGAGTTGCAGCGATGAGACAAGACTGTAACTACTACCAATTGGATACCATGAAATTGAGGAGAAAAAAGGGAGAAAAATAAAATAAAATTTTAAAACATATATATATTTCCATGAGAATTGCAGAAGTTGTTTGGTCTCTAGCATTGCTTCAAGTTTGACCTGTGTCACCATAGGAAAACCTTGCCATGCAAAAAACGACACTTGTTTTTGCTGAGCCCACATATGAATGGTAATCTAATAGACCTCGGAGAGTCAGAGCTCATTGTCAGAATATTATTGATTAGAGGTGACACACACACAGAGACCTTCTCGAATAACACTATCTTGCTCGGAATGATTGTTGTCATGGTATTCCCATAACAAAGTCAACGAGACAGAGGCTCTTTTGATCTTGAGGCTCTTGGCCGGGATAATCTAATCTCTGGCCACAGAACTCTATTTAAAGAGCAAACTAATCTCATTAGATTATACCTGGCCGACTACCACAAAATCACCCAGTTCATGCCCCGTCCCGTGGCCATGGGTGGAAAATTCTGTTCGCCGCCATAACCGATGGAATATACAGGAGGGCTGTGTTCATTTGAGCATGACGCATAAAATGTTCAAAAACATTTAGTAACAGAAAACAAAAATGTCTGTTCCTTATTGGACAAGTCGAGGTAGTCCCCCCCCCCTGGTTCAGTCTCTCTTGTCTTGTTTGGTGCCTAATGAACACGACCCTTGCTATTAAGGCAGAAAGGGAGTCAGTTTACAGGGGGCTGCAGGCAGGTGTCATTGGCCCAGATAATGCTAGCGGACAATTGTGAAGTGAACACTTGTGTTGTCTGCAGCCTGTTCCGTTGTGCTGCTATGTTACAGTGGTCCTTTGTCTCTGTGGATCTTTACAGTCAGTGTACCACCACTACCTTATACTGTATGTCTTCAACTGTCTTCAGCTGTGCCAATATGTTTTTCTCTCCTCTCGTCGGTGCTCGTCTATTCTGTTCTAAACCACCTCATTCTGTGCAGTGCAGACATCACTGACATGAGTTCTATATAGGCTAGTGTATTGCTCTGTGCAGGGCGCTGTAGCACTGAGCTGCTGTGTGTGTTTGTGTTCCACTGTGCTGTTCCATGCTGCTGATTTACACAGAATACACACCCATACCTATGTCTGCTATTATATGCTGCTCTCTACAGTCATGACGCCCTTCTCTGCGCTTATAGACACATACGTGTACATAAGACAAACACACAGACATACAGATGTCATATCTTAATTTGACCAGTTTCTCACAGCCGAAAAATTATCCTGCAGCAACAGGCAATGTGAATTATTGTGTGGATTATAAGAAATTGCCATTTTTGTAGGGGTTAATACATTTGTTGTTAGGGGAAATCAAGTCTGACATTATATAATTTTATTTTGTATATATATATATTTGTTGTATTTTACCCCCTTTTTTTCTCCCCAATTCATGATCTCCAATTGCGATCCAATTACAATCTTGTCTCATAGTTGCAACTCCCGAACGGGCTCGGGAGAGGCGAAGGTCGAGTCATACGTCCTCCATACCGCCATACCGTGCTGTAGCGACAAGGAGTTGCCAAGTAAAGCTACCCCGGCCAAACTCTCCCCTAACCCGGATGACGCAGGGCCAATTGTGCACCGCCCTATGGGTCACGGCCGGTTGTTGAAATCGCAAACTTTAGAAACCTTTTTAAACCTTGCATAAACCTACACCCCTCAAATGCAAATATGGTCCTCGAAGCCAGTGCCATTGCGTTTTTTCATTATTCCATTGTAATCAGGGATTGATTTAGACCTGGGACACCAGGTGGATGCAATTCATTTTCAGATACAACAGAAAACCAGAATTCTCCAGACCTCATAGGGTAATAGTTGAATACCCCCCCCCACTACATGTTTGCATTTCCTGCAACAACTGGGGAATCAAATTAAGAGCGTACACCTGTGCCGGTCTCGTTGATGTTTCCATCAGTAATGCATCCTCACCCAGCTACAGTATATACGAGAAACCATGCAAGACATCTAGCCTAAATGCTGCAAAAGCACACTCTCACACACACATATACACACAGACAAAGTGTGTTGTGTAAGGAAGGGCAATTAGCTCGGCCTGATGTGAAAAGAACTACATGAGTAGTAATCCTTTGCTTATTTGTTGTGCAACAGGGCTGAGGGTTTAGCATCGCTTGGGCAGACAGAGAGAGACGCGCACAGCCCAGGTCTCTGTCGTCACGGCAACCTGGCGGGCCCGCCTGGCAGGTGAATCCCGTTGGAATCATTGAGCTCCGTCACTGACTGTCTTGAGTTCTCCAGAGACCTGTAGACATGCTGTAATCACCACTGTTTACAGTATGGTTATGTTCAGCTGTGTGTGTTCAGCTTAGCCGTGCATATTAGTCCGCGCAAACCCTCTGATGACATCATTGTCTATGCTACTTTACCTTACTCATCGTTTACCTCACATTACTGTACTGTCTAAAACCAGTGCAGAAATCTCATTATCTCACCCCAGGTTAATATGCCCCACCGGGACACTAACATTATGTTATAAGTGACTGGTACACTGTTAAAATGGAGTGTTTTGTAACACTAAAACTAGTAGCAACTAAGCTGCCACCATCGTTAAGGAGACAAAACCTTAACTTTCCTCGAGTTTTAAAACACATGGGTGTAAGGGTGTACTGAAACATTCATCCTGAGGTGTTCTGTAACATGGAATAGTGTGTCGTAACAACACTTGATCAAGAGTCGGGCAACAACTTGCAAGAGACTGGGAGTGCTTACCCGGAAAAGGTTGAGTACACTATTATGTCGTTTCGAGTCCTGTCTAATGCAGAGTTTGATCCCTTATCTTTTGGTGCTGTTTCCTCTCTCTTAAGCTCCTAAACACCGGTATGGTGTGTCGAATCCTGTCTAGTGCCGGTACCTCTCTCTTAAGCTCCTAAACACCGGTATGGTGTGTCGAATCCTGTCTAGTGCCGGTACCTCTCTCTTAAGCTCCTAAACACCGGTATGGTGTGTCGAATCCTGTCTAGTGCCGTTTCCTCTCTCTTAAGCTCCTAAACACCGGTATGGTGTGTCGAATCCTGTCTAGTGCCGGTACCTCTCTCTTAAGCTCCTAAACACCGGTATGGTGTGTCGAATCCTGTCTAGTGCCGGTACCTCTCTCTTAAGCTCCTAAACACCGGTATGGTGTGTCGAATCCTGTCTAGTGCCGGTACCTCTCTCTTAAGCTCCTAAACACCGGTATGGTGTGTCGAATCCTGTCTAGTGCCGTTTCCTCTCTCTTAAGCTCCTAAACACCGGTATGGTGTGTCGAATCCTGTCTAGTGCCGGTACCTCTCTCTTAAGCTCCTAAACACCGGTATGGTGTGTCGAATCCTGTCTAGTGCCGGTACCTCTCTCTTAAGCTCCTAAACACCGGTATGGTGTGTCGAATCCTGTCTAGTGCCGGTACCTCTCTCTTAAGCTCCTAAACACCGGTATGGTGTGTCGAATCCTGTCTAGTGCCGGTACCTCTCTCTTAAGCTCCTAAACACCGGTATGGTGTGTCGAATCCTGTCTAGTGCCGGTACCTCTCTCTTAAGCTCCTAAACACCGGTATGGTGTGTCGAATCCTGTCTAGTGCCGGTACCTCTCTCTTAAGCTCCTAAACACCGGTATGGTGTGTCGAATCCTGTCTAGTGCAAAAAAAGTTTCCAAATACTGTAAATGGGAGTCCCTCCTCTTGTTGTATATTCCTTGCTCTTATATGGTGTGCTGATAAACGCCTCATTGGTCATTCCCAAAGGTCAAATATACAGTATTATGCTCAAACAAAGGGTAAAAGAAAATGTCGTTTTGTGAAAGTACAAATGAATACGTTTGTCCAGGATAATAATTCATGAGCACAAAATTTATTTTTCAAGAAATGATTTTGAAGCTTCAAATGCTTACTTTTCTTTGCAAATGTATTTGTTCTGTTACCTCATTTTACCTCTGCTGCTATAACTCACATAGCCCTAAATATTGTGATTGTAACATAATTTATAATCTCACAATGGGCTTGGCAACTGTAGCCTGTAATTAGTGTCATTGCCTACCCTAGGAAAAGCATTCAACTCCCACAGTCTTCTTTAAAATGTTAATTAAAGAATCAATATGTTCGCTATAAACTATTGGCATTTCAAAATCATTGAAATGATTGTATGAGATGCACAGTTTGCCAAAATCAGCTTTTTGTGTTTTGATGTTGCCTTTTACATGCACTGAAACACCAACAATGGTTTTCACAAGACTCTTAAAAACATGAATATTTCTCTTTTTCAGAGTACTTCCATTCTGTTTTTTTTAGATACATTGTATTATAACACTTACATTGGGTTTACATTCAAACACCGCCCACAGATTTACAGCCATGTGCCTTATCTCAAATCGACCCCTTACCCCTACGTCTGCATTTCCCAAACTCGGTCCTGGGGACCCCGAGAGGTACACGTTTAGTTTTTTGCCCTATCACTACGTAGCTGATTCCTTTAATGAACTAATCATCAAGCTTGGATTATTTGAATCCGCTGTGTAGTGCTAGAGCGAAACAACAAAAGGTGCTTCTCTTGGGGTCCGCCACGACCCAAGTTTGGAAAATGCTGACGTATGTCTAAGCAATGTGGTGAACGTTTCACCTCGCTTATCAAAGGGCGAGGTAGATTTAGAACCATATCAATCAAATTCTCTCCGATCGTCACTGTTAATTGTACCTTTAATTCTACAGGGAGTCTCATTGAGACCAAGGTCTTTTTCACAAGGGAGCCTAACATTTGACAATTTCACACATTTTACAAAATAGAAGAGAATTTAAATAAAAAATTACATAGGACATGCTATGCTAACACACAGTGACTGTGGCGTTATACTTGGTTGCCTTTGGGATGCAGAAAGAGACTCCTGTCTTCAACATGCATGTAGCATCCATAAGCTATAAACTGACAGAAAGAGGAAGCCTCTGAAATACTAATTCTATCAGATTCTCCCCCACAGGAGCTTTCTTGGCTAGGAGTGTTTGGAGAGCATGTAGCATTTCCTTGGTGTGGTTTGAGCCTGCGGTTTACCCTCTCTCTGTGTCTCTCTTTCAATCATTCACACAATATCTTTTGTTTTCTCTTCATCTTGCTTTCTCATACTCTTTATATCTCTCTATCTCTCTCTCAACCTTCCTCCCCTCTCCCTCCGCCATGCTCTTTTCAGAGGGAGCTTTCACTACTGCTTTCCTTCTTAGTTTATACTTTCCACTTGGTGAGATAACAAGCAAGGCTGATGTTCACCAGCGGGAATCAGTCAGCCCTGTAAAGACATGACCCAGATGTCCATGGTTCTGCTATCAATCACATCATTAAGCTCATTGTAATGTCTCAGAGGCAGTTTGAAGGAACTATTTTACATGTAGCTTCCTTGTAAACAGACCTGGGTTCAAATGCTATTTTAAATCATGTCAAATACTTTATCTGTGCTTGATTGATCTGGTCTGGCTCAATAAACCAATATAATAGTTCCAAAACACCAAACCTTGCCATTCTGGCACTCCCGACTGGCTAGAGCAAACTCTCATGGTATTCAAAAGATTTCAAGTACTATTTGAACCCAGGTCGGCTTGTGAACTCCTTGTAAAGTCCTGTGTGAAACTGTGAAATATCAAACACCTAAAGTAGTGGTTTTCCTGTGTGCTGTTTCTGACTTATTGTTGTTGGCTCCGAGGCCTCGAGCAGATGTTTCTTTCTGTTCCCAGTCCAATAGTGAAGTGGACTCCGTGACACAATAACAAAGTGTTTGTGGCGAAGAAATTGGATTTCACCCACTGGTTATTTTATTTAGGTTGCACCTCTTTGTGTTATTGTATTTGATTTGAACAGCTTGAGCCAAGTTAGTGTTTGAGCATCCACAGTCTCCATTGAGCTGAGGAGTTCTCTGTGAAAACACATATCCTTGAGGGAGAGAGAGATATTTTCTCCATATAAAGTTTTCCATTCTCTCCATCCCTATTTGTCGTGCCTCTTCATCTCATCCGCCTATGCACTTCATTTTCTATAATGTACACATGCTATGTTATCATTAGGTTTTTACCTCAAGTTAGACCACAATATTAAAAAGGATTAGATTGGAATAGACCACAAAGAAAAGACAGAGGAGAAACCCTGGCACAGCTATACATTGATAATGTCCTTCTTTCCATCCATTATTTTTGTTCCCGATTTGTTTGTGGTGTGTGTGTGTTGCTTTGGGGCTGGCTGGAAGTGTCTCACGTGGGCCTGCGCTGCAGAGGGGGAATGCACGGGGAGTTCAGGGGGAATGCACGGGGAGTTCAGTGGCCTAATTGCATTCCAGAGAGGCTCATTTAAGTTGCTGTTCCAGGGTTTATTCTGGGCTGCCTACACAGGTGGGCGTAGTGAGAGAAGACCCTGGGATGGAGGTTCCAAATGGGAGTCTCATCCCAGCCTACTACGCTCTCCCTCGCCTCAGTCACACCAAGTCCATAAGAAACCTGTTAGAACTGGTTTGGCAAAGAGCTCAACATGAAATGACCAAAAACAAACAAATGCATCTTATCACTGTCCAAGTGTGTTTATAGTTCCAACATCTTGTAACGGCTGTTGGTGGAAGAAGATGAGGACCAAAGCGCAGCACGTGTTTATGTTATTTATTAAACTGAACACTAAATACAACAAGTAAAAAAAGAACAACCGAAACAGCTCCGTCAGGTGCAAACCAAACCAACCTGGGAACAGGCTACCTAAGTATGGTTCTCAATCAGAGACAACGATAGACAGCTGCCTCTGATTGAGAACCACACCGGCCAAACAACACAGAAATCCAAAACATAGAAAATGAACATAGAATGCCCACCCTAGTCACATCTACTATTTTTGTTTGAATTTTTCTGTTAAACCAGATGTCTTGTCTTGGGACCTTAAACCGGATTTCTTGTTTTAATAGTAAGACAAATCCTATATTCACGCGAGCTCTAGCGATCTCTCATTTAGGGCTGGGAATTGCCAGGGACCTCACAATATGATATTATCGCGATACATAGGTGCTGATATGATATGTATTGCTATTCTCACGATTGCGACTCGATATTGTGATTTTATTGCGATTCGATGTTCCGAACATATTGTTCACTATATCTGCTGCAGAGAGACGAGATCGAATGAGAACTAGTTTTGATCAGTCAGGCAAATAGAAGTGCTGAAAACACGTTGGCTCACTATTAATAAGGAAGATGCAGAACAAGCTATAGGATGGACCAGAGTTTGGCGCAAGTGCAGTCGACTAGCGGTACAACAAAAAAAAAATGGCCGCAGTCTCCGTACTAACCATGCGATTAGCAAAAAAAAAAGTATAGATACAAATGTTCTCCTCCACTCCTGACTGCATGTGCTGCCATTCAAGTCCATGGTGGCGTAATGAGTGGACTGGTGGCCATTGTGAGTGTATCCATAGGGGCAAATCAGGAAATAAAAGCAGGAAGTGTACCCATCAATATTTGTTGATTCAACTCAGCTGACGTTACAAAAATACATTTGATTGCGTGAGCCATATCAGTTTACGTTCGTAAGTGTTCTTAAACTTGCTCTTCTTTCTACTCCAATTTCAGAGCACTCTCATCTGAGTTGTTCTCTAATTTATGTCTGGAAGTAGCTAGCAAGCTAACTAGTTTGCTTGGGTGCTTGACTGCCATTGTGTGGTCCGAACACTCTGATCAACCCTACTCACCGGCCAGAGCATCCAGTGTGCTCTCTTAACGCTCCGAGATCTGACAACTCTCTGAATTTACAAACACCCAGAGCGCACTCTGGCACTCCAGAGTGAGAGAGAGTTAGAGTGAGAACGCACCCTACATCATTTGAATGAACATTCTAAATGATTGCATCACAATACCAGGCAGCTATTGTGAGTGTACCCATGGTTTTACCATTAAAATGTCCACAGTTATGGGTTCCAAGTCTGTTCTATTTATTCTAATTCTATGTGTGCTGCTGCTGCATTGTGGATGTTTGCTCCAGCGCCTTGCTTGTTTCAGAAAGGAACAACTAAGTTTTATCACATTGCTAAGAGTCCATGTTACCGCAGAAACTAAATTGCCCCCCGGAAACTAAATTGACTAAATTACCCCGCAGAAACTAAATTGACTAAATTGCCCCGCAGAAACTAAATTGACTAAATTGCCCCGCAGAAACTAAATTGACTAAATTGCCCCGCAGAAACTAAACTTGACTAAATTTCCCCGCCGTCCTTTCTTCAGTCAGCTGTTAGTTGATGCAATCATTTCCATGGTAATGAAGAAGATTCATTCAAAGGATGTAAACTGATGGGGCCATACCAAGTACCAAAAAAATCAACTTAAAACAACAGTAGTGTATACTTGTTGTCTGTATGTTGGTCTGTCGAGTCCAAATGTGAGAAGGATCTGAAAAAAAGGGAAGCACACTAAGGCTGCCCGCTTATGAAAGACATCCTTAACTGGCCCTCACATCTGCAGGGTTAACTCCAGAGGGCTTTGTTTGTTATATATATGTATATATAAAAGTTGGTTTAAACTGAGTTTAAATGTATTTGGCTCAGGTATATGTAAACTTCCGACTTCAACTGTATATATATACAGATACATATATACAAATACATTTAAACTCAGTTTAAACCAAGCTTTATATATATATATATATATATATATATATATATACAATTTTTTTTTTATATATACTGTATATACAGTTGAAGTCGGAAGTTTACATACACCTGAGCCAAGTACATTTAAACTTCGTTTTTCACAATTCCTGACATTTAATCCTAATAAAAATTCCCTGTTTTTGGTCAGTTAGGATCACCACTTTATTTTAAGAATGTGAAATATCAGAATAATTGCAGAGAGAACGTTTTAGTTCAGCTTTTATTTTTTTCAGCACATTACCAGTGGGTCAGAAGTTTACATACACTTAATTAGTATTTGGTAGCATTGCCTTTACATTTTTTAACTTCGGTCAAACGTTTCAAGTAGCCTTTCACAGGATTCCCAAATTAAGTTGGGTGAATTTTGGGCCATTCCTCCTGACAGAGCTGGTGTAAGTGAGTTAGTTTGAAGGCCTCCTTGCTCGCACACACTTTTTCAGTTCTGCCCACAAATGTTCTATAGGATTCAGGTCAGGGCTTTGACTTTCTTGTCCTTAAGCCATTTTGCCACAACTTTGGAAGTATGCTTGGGGTCATTGTCCACTTGGAAGACCTATTTGCGACCAAGCTTTAACTTCCTGACTGATGTCTTGAGATGTTGCTTCAATATATCCACATAATATTCCCCTCTCATGAAGCAATCTATTTTGTGAAGTGCACCAGTCCCTCCTGCAGCAAAGCACCCCCACAACATGATGCTGCGACCCCCGTGCATCACGGTTAAGATGGTGTTCTTCGGCTTGCAATCCTCCCCCTTTTTCCTCCAAACTTAATGGTCATTATGGCCAAACAGTTCTATTTTGGCTCGTTGCGAACTGTGTGAAGTCCATTTATTCCTAACAAAGACTGTAAATTAACTTGCCAGAATTGTACATAATTATGACATTGAAGGTTGTACAATGTAACAGCAATATTTAGACTTATGGATGCCACCCGTTAGATAAAATACGGAACGGTTCCGTATTTCACTGAAAGAATAAATGTTTTCTTTAATGATTTCCGGATTCGACCATATTAATGACTAAAGGCTCGTATTTCTGTGTGTTATGTTATAATTAAGTCTATGATTTGATAGAGCAGTCTGACTGAGCGGTGGTAGGCAGCAGCAGGCTCGTAAAGCATTCATTCAAACAGCACTTTCGTGCGTTTGCCAGCAGCTCCTCGCAATGCTTCAAGCATTGAGCTGTTTATGACTTCAAGCCTATCAACTCCCGAGATTAGGCTGGTGTAACCGAAGTGAAATGGCTAGCTAGTTAGCGGGTGCGAGCTAATAGCGTTTCAATCGGTGACGTCACTCGCTCTGAGACTTGGAGTAGTTGTTGAGTAGTTGTTCCTCTTGCAGAAGCGGCTATTGTGGAGCGATGGGTAACGATGCTTCGAGGGTGGCTGTTGTCGATGTGTTCCTGGTTCGAGCCCAGGTAGGGGCGAGGAGAGGGACGGAAACTATACTGTTACACTGGCAATACTAAAGTGCCTATAAGAACATCTAATAGTCAAAGGTATATGAAATACAAATGGTAGAGAGAAATAGTCCTATAAATACTATAACTACAACCTAAAACCTCTTAGAACCTCTTGGAATATTGAAGTGTCATGTTAAAAGGAACCACCAGCTTTCACATGTTCTCATGTTCTGAGCAAGGAACTTAAATGTTAGCTTTTTTACATGGCACATACTTTTACTTTCTTCTCCAACACTTTGTTTTTGCATTATTTAAACCAAATTGAACATGTTTCATTATTTATTTGAGGCTAAATTGATTTTATTGATGTATTATATTAAGTTAAAATAAGTGTTCATTCAATATTGTTGTAATTGTCACTATTACAAATAAAATAAAAACGGCTGATTAATCGGTATCGGCTTTTTTTTTTGGGTCCTCCAATAATCGGTATCGGTATTGGCGTTGAAAAATCGGTCGACCTCTAGTGTGTGTGTGTGTGTGTGTGTATATATATATATATATATGTGATTTAGGTAGTTTATGCAGACTCTTAACGTGATAAAACTTTGCTGACCCTTGTTACAACAAGCAAGGTGTTGTAGAAAACTATTCTTCAGTTGCCTAGGCAATGCCCCCTACACTGCAGCAGCATACATTAAAACATAATTATTACAACAGACTTGGAACCTCTAACCCTGGAAATTTGAATATTAAAAAAAAAAAAAAAGGTTTCAATTTTATTTTCAGTTTACGCAGTTATATGTTAATTGTGCCATCCTTAATCACTACTTTCAATGTAAAGCCACTGCTGTATCTCTCAATCTCTCTGGGTGGTTTAGCTCAGTAGTAGTTCGTTTGGTTAAGTTAAGTGGCCAACTCTGCATCTTTGTGTGGAATGCTATCATGAGTAGAAGAGGTCATTCAGATTTATACAAACAGGGCGTTCCTGTGGGAGCAGCTAGGGGTTAACGAGTGGTGTGAGAAAAACAGACAGGGGTGGTGGGGGGAGGGAGAGTGAAGCATTCACACAAACGGCCCTCTGGAGTTAACCCTGCAGATGTGAGGGCCAGTTGGGGGACAGCCTCAGTGTGTTTCCCTCTTTCTCACATTTGGATTATACAGCACAACATACAGGAAACCAGTATACAGTACACTCCACTCCACTCTTAGAAATGAAAGGGTTATTCAGCTGTCCCCATAGGAGAACCCTTTTACGTTCCAGGTAAAAAAAACTTTTTGGTTCCAGGTAGAACCCTTTGGGGTTCCACGTAGGACCTTCTGTGGAAAGGGTTCGACATCAAACCCAAAAGGGTTCTACCTGGAACCAAAACGGGTTCTTCAAAGGGTTCTCCTTTAGGTTCTAGATTGCACCTTTATTTCTAAGAGTGTACTGTTGTTTTAAGTTGTTTTGTTTGGTAATTGGTATGGTTTCTTACTAGAAATGAGTAAGCTGCTGCCAGTAAAGCACATAGAATCAATTAGCAAAGTAGACAATGTGAGAACAACTCAAACAGATTCCAAGGTGTCCAGAAAAATTCAATTCAATTTAAGGGGCTTTATTGGCATGGGAAACATGTTTGCATTGCCAAAACAAGTGAAATAGATCATTAACAAAAGTGACTGCAAACGTTACTAACAAAAGTTCCAAAAGAATGAAGACATTTCAAATGTCATATTATGTCTATATACAGTGTTGCAATGATGTGCTAATAGTTAAAGTACAAAAGGGAAAATAAATAAACATAAATATAGGTTGTATTTACAATGGTGTTTGTTCTTCACTTGTTGCCCTTTTCTTGTGGCAACAGGTCACACATCTTGCTGCTGTGATGGCACACTGTGGTATTTCACCCAATAGATATGGGAGTTTATCAAAATTGGATTTGTTTTCAATTTCTTTGTGGGTCTGTGTAATCTGAGGGAAATATGTGTCAATTTGGTGTTTGTCCCATTTTGTGGATTCTTGGTTGTTGAGCGGACCCCAGACCTCACTACCATAAAGGGCAATGGGTTCTATAATGGATTCAAGTATTTTTTTTTGCCAAATCCTAACTGGTGTGTCTAATTTTATATTCCTTTTGATGGCATAGAAGGCCCTTTCTTGCCTTGTCTCTCAGATCGTTCACAGCTTTGTGGAAGTTACCTGTGGCACTGATGTTTAGGTTCGAGGTATGTATTGTTTTTTTTGTGTGCCCTAGGGCAACTGTGTCTAGATGGAATTTGTATTCGTGGTCCTGGGAACTGGACCATTTTTGCAACACCATTATTTTTGTCTTACTGAGATTTGCTGTCAGGGCCCAGAATCTGTGCAGAAGATCTAGGTGCTGCTGTAGGCCCTCCTTTGTTGGTGACAGAAGCACCAGATTATCAGCAAACAGTAGACATTTGACTTCAGATTCTAGTGGTGGGAGGCCGGGTGCTGCAGAACAACAGTTTTTTGTGGTTGAAAACCCCTCCCTCCTTTCCTTGACCATGGAGTAAATCCAGCAGCACGGCCCATTCTCCGAAATCTAACATGACATTGTTGACCCAAACACCTGCTCTGGCCCCTGTTCTCTCCTACAGCCCTGCTATATACACCCAAGCAGGGATCCAGTGAGTGCTTTTCATTTGTAAGACCCTTCTCACGTAAATAGAGAGACCCCCACCCTCCTCTTCCACCCACCACCCTCCTCCCATCCCACTTATCAAAGGTCTGGAGACAACCAGAGACAGAAAGAGAGAGAGAGAGAGAGAGGGAGAGAGACGATCCCTTCATTGTTTTGTCTATGCTGACACATTAAAGGTGGGTTTCTGTTGGGGCTGTGGCTGGGGTTGGTTGGGGGGGTATGATTGGTATGGGTATAGGGGATGGAGAATGGGGGAGGGGTAATGGACGCCGTGAGCCCCCCGCTGGTCTCCCAGTCTGTGAGCTTGACCTGCTTTGACAGTCCTAGACCCAGACCTTGGCCCAGGCAGTCCACAGAGTGCTGGGTTATGGGACTCTGCTGCCCTCCACCCAAACACTACATGGGCCTGTCCCACACACACACCACAGTGCTCATGCACAAATGAATGCATGCGCACACACACACACACACACACACACACACACACACACACACACACACACACACACACACACACACACACACACACACACACACACACACACACACACACACACACACACACACACACAGCAGGACTGGGACTGCACTAGAACGCAAAGCCTCATTATTGTCATTGAAGCTAATACATTCAGCTATATGAACAGGGAGCATGACAAGAAGAGTTAAACAACAAAGTAAGCTACAGAGAATCAAATTGATTAGATTTTTATTTGTATGCTACAGCCGACACCAATTGGTCATACGCACATGTCCATTAACATGCATTGCATACGTACACAAGTCATTAGATAACATAACTCCACTTTGTCTGAAAAGTTGTATGCAGAAGTAGTAGCCTATGCTTTTCCAAACTGGGCATGCCATGGGTCGTCTACTGCCCTGTCCTCCTGTCGTTGTTTATCCCTCTCTTCTTCTGGTTCTCTCCATCACACAGCTTACAGCAGGGCTCTTTGTCTGCCTGCCGGGAGTGGGGAGGCAAAGCAGAGTTTGTTCATAATGGATTATTGATTGGTCTGAGAATCCGCTGGCTTGGGGTTGATGGAGGGAGAGGCGAGGGGACGGGGGCTCTGTCCACACCACTGCTGTCCCGCTCTGAGCACTGAATGTCCACTTTATGAGCCCCTGTCTCTGTACTGTGTGTGTGTGTGTGTGTGTGTGTGTGTGTGTGTGTGTGTGTGTGTGTGTGTGTGTGTGTGTGTGTGTGTGTGTGTGTGTGTGTGTGTGTGTGTGTGTGTGTGTGTGTGTGTGTGTGTGTGATTTTAAAGAGTTCTCTGTGTCTAATGCCCAAAGCACACATGTGACTGACTGCAACTCTCAGTAATGTACCAGTCACTTTCAAAGCTTACTCTCTCTCTCTCTCTGTATGGAGCAGTGTTAGAAGCTCACAGTGTGCGTGGACCTCGTCGAAATCTGGGTGGATAACTTTTGTAAAGCACCCCTCTGTTTGGCAATTTCATTTCTGTGTGCGTGTTTCTGTGTGAGTGTGCAGGCGTGTGTATGTGTGTGTTTGTGCATTTGTTCAAGCATGTGTGTGGGAATAAGCAGTCCACTTTTCAGTTTCTTTCCGTACAGGTTCCTCTTAAAAAAATGTATTTA
Organism: Oncorhynchus keta; assembly: GCF_023373465.1. NCBI lineage: Eukaryota > Metazoa > Chordata > Actinopteri > Salmoniformes > Salmonidae > Oncorhynchus > Oncorhynchus keta. The sequence continues at coordinate 4,434,704 of NC_068451.1, forward strand.
TTTTTATTTCACCTTTATTTAACCAGGTAGGCCAGTTGAGAACAAGCTCTCATTTACAACTGTGACCTGGCCAAGATAAAGCAAAGCAGTGTGACAAAAACAACAACACAGAGTTACACATAAACAAGGTAGGCAGTAAATAGGGCCTAGAGGCGAAAATAATTACAATTTAGCATTAATACTGGAGTAATAGATGTGCAGATGATGATGTGCAAGTAGAGATACTGGGGTGCAGAAGAGCAAGAGTGTAAGTAATAATATGGGGATGAGGTAGTCAAGTTTGCTATTTACAGATTTGCTTTGTACAGGTACAGTGATCGGTAAGCTGCTCTGACAGCTGATGCTTAAAGTTAGAGAGGGAGATATAAGACTCCAGCTTCAGAGATTTTTGCAATTTGTTCCAGTCATTGACAGCAGAGAACTGGAAGGAAAGGTGGCCAAAGGAAGTGTTGGCTTTGGGGATGACCAGTGCAATACACCTGCTGGTGTTGCTATGGTGACAAGTGAGCTGAGATAAGGCGGGGCTTTACCTAGCAAAGACTTATAGATGACCTGGAGCCAATGAGTTTGGCGACGGATATGTATTGAGGGCCAGCCAACGAGAGCATACCATGCTGTGCTCTGTGTAACCAATGAGTCCAAAACATGCCCCACACTGAAATGGCCACTGAAATGGCCCTGAGCCATTTGCTTTAATAAAGCGTATAGTGAGTGAGAAGGAGAGAGAGAAAGTGTGTTTTTAAAGGCCAAATCACCCCCCTCTCCTCTGTGTTTGGAGATGTGTGCTGCATCTCCGTCTCTCTTTGCGCTGTTTGTTGTGATTGAGAGCCCTCCCTCTGGCTGACAGTGTCGTCCATCACAGCGATGAGAGTAAAGCTCTGGCCCTCCGCTCTCCTCACCCTCCTGCCCCTCCTTCCTTGTCTCTCTCCCTGCCTGACACACAGATGAATGTGCTGCAAGACCAGCTCCAGATGTCCTAAGAACCTCCCTGAGATCTGAGATGGAAATAGGCCCCCTTCTTTGAAGGGCTCTGGACCGATGGGAAAATTAAGAGCGGATTTCCTTGTTTCACACAGCAGCTAGACCTTCAGCTGTCTGAGTTCAACATTTTGCGTGTGTGTGTGTGGGGGGGGTTTTGTCTTCCTCTCCACTAACACCCCCCTTATCTCAGCTGATAACGGTTATTTGGGTTTTAAACTCATGGTACGATACATTTATAGAGCTACAGTGTAATAGACTTAGCCCTTCTCAAACCATCACGTCTGCTTCAGGGTTGGGATCAACGCTAGCAAGATGGAGTGGGCTACATGACAGCCAAGGCAGTCATTTCAAGGTTGGGCTTATCATGTATATGAGGATCTTTTTGGATCAGTGGGGTGGGGAGAATGGGGGTGGCACATGTTGAAATCATGTCTTTGATTCATCACAGAAGTCATAATAATGAATGGTAACATTGTCCCTCTGGGGACACACACACACAAAGTATTGTACAGCTAACCTCGTGGAGACGCACAATTTAGTCCCATTCAATATCCTATTTTCCCTAACCCCTAAACCTAACCCTAACTCGTACTCTTACCTAACTTTAACCCAAAAACCTAACCTTAATCTTAACCCTAGCTTCTAACCCTGGCCCTAAACCTAATTCTAACACTAATTCTAACCTTAACCGTAAACCCCCTAGAAATAGCATTTGACCTTGTGGGGATAAACAAAATGACCTCAGTTGGTCAGATTTTTGTTTGTTTACTATTCTGGTGAGGACTTCTGGTCCCTACCAGAATAGTTAAACACGTCCACAGAGACACACATACACTATTAGCCAATTTGTCCTTTTTTTCTTACTTCGTGTTGAGAGGGGAACACATTGTTTCTCCTTCAGCTAGGCTAATCTCATTACAGTTTAATTTGGACATGTGATCGTCTGGTGGATGACAGGCTTAATGCTCGCCGAATACTTACCCAATCAGCAAACCCCATTTAATAACAAATAAGATCATTATCCTCTTTTTTTTACGATTAAACAGTAAGAAATAAACCAGGAAGTATTTATTGAAGGGGCAATCTGCAGTTCGAACAATAACGAAGTGAACTCCCCGTCACTGATTTGGTTAACAGCTGAGGAATGGGGCTGGAGAAATGTAACCACTCTCAGACTAAATGGGGTAAGAGACAGATGGGAGGGATATTAAGGAAGAAAAAGGGGGAGAATGAAGATCTGTTCAGATCAAGGTGTTTACTTGTCAGTCCTTTCCAGCAACGTGAATTCCTTATGGGCGATTCCAAGGTATTTACGCTTTGACTTTAAAATGGATGCCAAACAAAAACCATTGATTTCAAAGTATAACTCTATGCACAAGGAATAGTTTTAACCATTTCTACAGAAAAGTTTACAAAAACAAATTAATTGGAATAACTGTGCAGATGCAAACTTTGGTAACAGAGTTATGGTAAAATCTCAGGTTTTTATGCGACCACGTTTTCCAAAAGCTCTGTTAAATATATGCTCCAAATTATGATTCAAAGATGTCTGCGGAAGAATGGGGTGTCAGCTATGACATGGTACCTTGAATTTGAAAAAAATCTCTTGGTTATTGAACTACAGTAACTGAAGTGGATTTACACCCGGTAACGGAATTACGGTATCGGAATTACATGATCTGTACTACACAGAAATGCATAATTATGGATCTGAATCTCATTCTTCTCATGTTTCACAAGTTTGGACATCACAGTGCAGCACAGCAGAGTACAGTGCAGTACAAAACAGCACAGCAGGACAGGATGGAGTAGAATAGAGTAGGGCAGTAATGTAGGGTAGAGTACAGTGCAGTAGAGCACAGTAGAGTTCAGTACATGACAGTAAAGTAGAGTATAGTTCAGTACAGTAAAAATAATCTCTAGTGTGCTATACTATACAAACTTGTGAATCATATGTTTATGATAGGTTCAGATTTGTCCCAGTGTAACGGTTTTCTTCCTCTTCTGACGAGGAGTATGAAGGATCGGACCAATGCGCAGCGTGGTAAGTGTTCATGTTATTTTATTGGAACAGAAAAACTAAACAAAATAACAAAGAGAATGAAAGTAACGAAACAAGGCGCAGCAACACAAAACAGAAAACAACTACCCACAACCCATAGTGGGAAAACAGGCTGCCTAAGTATGGTTCTCAATCAGAGACAACGATTGACAGCTGCCTCTGATTGGGAACCATACCAGGCCAAAAACAAAAAACAAAAACAAAAACATAGAGAAAAAAAACAAAAACATAGAATGCCCACCCCAACTCACGCCCTGACCAAACTAAAATGGAGACATAAAAAAGGAACTAAGGTCAGGACGTGACACCCAGTCCAGTATGTCTGTGGACGTTAACATCAACACCAGTGTGGACTGACCAAATTTCAACTACTTTTCAATGTCCATGGACGTCCAGTGCTTCGTGGGTGAAAATGCTGGTTACAGTAAATGGAAAGAGAGGGTGCTTATGGGTAGGTGTCAGTAAGAGCTGGGAGAGGTGACCTGGAGAGGGAGAGAGATCGAGGGAGGAGTTGTCTAGACTCAGACTGTATTATATGTCAGCAAAATAACTATAGCTAATTGATGGGTCTACCTTTACTTGTTACTTCTGTGAGCTTTCATTATCCTCCTTCCTCGCGAGGGAGAGATATTTGAAAATATCTTAAAGATATGTAGGTTTTTGGTTACGGAATTACAAGGCACAAGGCCATATTGCTTAAACCTACAGAAGGTCAACAAAAACTAAATATAAGTGTTGATATTAGTTGGCAAGGTCTGTACGTCAACATTATTGTGTTTGATGTATTTTTGATACCTTTTAGTGTGAGTCATTGAAGTCTCTTTTCGTTTTTTTTTTTTTTTTTTGCGATAACTACTATCTGTGTTTTGAGGCTCAATGCTCTGCCAGTAAAATCATTCTTAGACTTGACTTTGATCAAATCAAATCACGGTGTATTGGTCGCGAACACGGATTTGTAGATGTTGTCGCAGGTGCAGCGGAATTGTCAGTTGTCAAATGTTTCTAGCTCCAACAGTGCACTAATATCTAGCAATACAATAGCAATCCACACATAATCCAATAAGTAGAAAAAGAATAGCAAGAAGTTGAGAAATATCCGAAGGAGCTATGTCAGAGACCGGAATACAAAAACAGCAGGAGCACCTGCTCTTTTCATGATACAGGCTGACCAGGTGAATTCAGGCGAAAACTATGATCCCTTATTTACGTCACCTTTTATAAACCACTGCAATCAGTGTAGATGAAGATTAAATAAGGATTGTTAAACCTTGAGACAATCGAGACATGGATTGCGTACGTGTGCCATTCAGAGGGTGAATGGGCAAGACAACATATTTAAGTGCCTTTGAACAGGGTCTGGTAGAAGGTGCCAGGCGCACCGGTTTGAGTGTGTCAAGAACTGCAACGCTGCTGGGTTTTTCACACTCAACAGTTTCCCGTGTGCATCAAGAATGGTCCACCACCCAAAGGACATCCAGCCAACTTGACACAACTGTGAGAAGCACTGGAGTCAACACGGGCCAGCATCCCTGTGGAACACTTTCGACACCTTGTAGAGTTCATGCTCCAATGAATTTAGGGTGTTCTGAGGGCAAAAGGGAGTTCAACTCAATATTAGAAATGTGTTCCTAATGTATTGTACACTCAGTGTATATAAATGGTGTGCATAGACAGTGTGGACAGTATATGAATGGAAACGTTGTGTACAGCACTAGTTATATAGTATAATCCATGACTAGAATAGAGTATATACATATAAAGTTAGGAAAAACCGTATGTAAACGTTATTGAAGTGACCAGTGTTCAGTGACTTTATGTACATAGGGCAGCAGTCTCTGCAGGGTAGAGTACTTTGAAGCACCTGTACTGTCTCACTTATTTAACAGGGACTGTTTAGCATTTAGGTTGTGGCTGGCAAGTCAGACCTTGAATCTTTCAGTAATTCTCAATGGAACATATTGTCTTCAGCACCTTTGAGAACAGCAACGCTGGCGCTTAGTTTTTTTTTTGGGGGGAATAGAGGCCCGAAACCAAAGTGTTCCAACTGGTTTTTAACTTTAAGCGGCTTAGATTGTAACATGTGGACCAGTGAAATCTTAACGTCTGAGATATTCACTCTCTCTGATACAATACAATGGGCTTCTGTCATAGGCAGTGTCATGCTCCCAACTATGTAGGCACAATACCTATTGCGTTTATGCCTGACTTGCTGTTGACATATTGCTCAATCCGTATGATGTCCATGTTTAGCAGATGATAACTGCTTTGTGATAACTTACATAGGCACGGTTAAACTGACATATAGTGCGTGTGTGTGTGTGTGTGTGTGTGTGTTACGAGTAATGAGTAAAGAGGTGTGGAGTCAGGCGCAGAGAGCAAAAGGATGTGGGAAAAACACGCTTCGACGTCAAGGAAAAATAACATGAACAAAAGTAGTAAAACAAATGATCAGAAATAATAACGGACAGCGCGAAACCCGAATAATGCAAACAAAATCACTCCTAACACAAAACAGACGAACAAGCCCGCACGAAACAGAAGCGGGCTGAACAAACTTAAATAACCCCACCCTAACAACCAAACAAGAAACAGGTGATACCAATTAGACAAAACCAAACGAACACAGAACAAGGGATCGGTGATAGCTAGTAGACGGGGGCGACGACCGCCGAGCGCCACCCGAACAAGAAGGGGAGTCACCTTCGGTAATATTCGTGACAGTGTGTGTGTGTGTGTGTGTTTTGATAGCCCCTCATTTCCCACCTCATCCTCTTGTGATCATGGTCAATTATCCACTTATAACGATAGTCAGTCACTCAGCCTGGTGAGTTATGAGCTGTGAGTTATGTAATAACCTGTAATCGTGCTGTCAATCAACCTTCCTCATAACTCCAACTCACTCCTCTATTATTCTTCCTTTCTATATATTTAACATCCCTTGTAGTCTCTTCTGGTATCTTGTCAAATTGAAATGAATCTGAATACAGTAAGGGGCTTTTCGAGGTAAAAAGTTCACATTAGTTGGTGCCTTTGTCCTTTGTTGGTATGTGTCCTGCACTTCAATTGGGCTTTTGTTGAGCCCACATTCATAATTGTGGAACTTGCAACAGTGAGATTGAGACATGAGAGAGAGTGTAAAGCAACTCATAAATGATCTCTCTCTCTCTCTCTCTCTCTCTCTCTCTCTCTCTCTCTCTCTCTCTCTCTCTCTCTCTCTCTCTCTCTCTCTCTCTTTCTCTCTCTCTCTCTCTCTACTCTGGAAGAGTAAAGAGAGCCACTTCCTGTTGTGTGCTTAAGATCCCTGCCATGTGATAGTGTCAGTTGAAGCGGGCGTGGGGATGTTATGTTGGCTAGGCTCAGGCTACTGGTGCTGATCTTGCTGATGTGAATGAACGTTGCTCTGCGGTGCGATTGTGTTCAAAGTGTCGACTCAGCTGGAGTGGCGTCAGTGGCAGCGCCATGCACAATCACACACAGTGGCCCTCTCTGTCTGACATTTCAACAGACTTACATATGATATCACCCCATACACACGCTGACGTGCTTGCTTACATAGAAACGTACACACGTGCTGCACGCTCTGACACATACCTGGAGATATGAATATGCAAATATTTAACGGATCACTGTAGGTGAAGTGGCATGCTTTGGCTATGCTAACGCTGTCTCTTTGTTCTGTCTCTCTCTCTCTCTCAGTCTCTCTCTCTCTCTCTCTCTCTCTCTCTCTCTCTCTCTCTCTCTCTCTCTCTCTCTCTCTCTCATTTCTGTATTGCCAAAATAAGCATGTTGAACAAGATATAAAAGACATTTAGAAACATTTATCATAATTAGTGAGTACTCGATTTCATTTGATCTCTCTCTCTCTCTCTCTCTCTCTCTCTCTCTCTCTCTCTCAGGGTGAGGACAGGCTGTACAGAGAGCTCACAGAGAGTGATGCAACCTGGGAGCTGCTGATGTGATGAAAAATAAAGCCAAAGAAAAGCCAGCCAGTGAACTGAACAGGAGTGGGGACATGGAGTAACAGTGTCTGACTATACACAGCCACAGATAGAGCTCAATGTGTTGCCATACACCATGGTGGATTCTGTCTGACACAGTGTAAGGTACCCAGAGATGTGCGATTCCAGATAGCGCTTGATGTCTTCACAAAGGGCCCTATAGCAGGTGCATCGACAGTGTTGGATTCACTGACTGTCACTGCATGGATGAAGACCGATAGATGGCATTGGATTCACTAAGCAAAGAGTGTCAGATGAACACGGCCTAAATAGCACTGGATGCACCCTTACAGTTGGCAGTGGATGAGCACGGACAGATAGCATTGGGATCGGCTGATACAGACGGAGAACGCTAGAGCTAGATGAGCTACTGCAGATAGCAGTGTAGATCCACTGTTAGCGAGCTAGCGCAGGCAGGGAGTTGGAGTGGGAGGCATAGCACCATGAACCCCAGAGAGAGCGGAGGAGGAGTGGAGGACATGGAGACCCAGGCGGGAGGGTTGGCGTTGGGGGAAGAGGGTGGCAAGGCCAGCCATGGAGGAGATGGAGAAGAGGGGGAAGAAGACAAGGCCTCAGCCTACGACTGCAGCGTGTGTGGCCGCAGCTTCCCCTTCCAGAGCTCTCTGTCGCAGCACATGCGGCGCCACACAGGCGCACGCCCCTACAAGTGTCCCTACTGCGACCACCGCGCCTCCCAGAAGGGCAACCTCAAGGTCCACATCCGCAGCCACAAACTGCGCACACTCACTAGCCACCACCCCGAGGAGGAGGAGGGGCCAGAGGAGGAAGAGGAGGGTGAAGTGGGTGTGTCCGAGGGCCTGGACGGTGGAACCAGTCCGACGAAGAGCAGCTCGGCCTGTAACAGGGTCGTCAACGGAGACGCTAACACAGAAGAGGGCATAGGGAAGACGGCAGTGAGGAGCGTCAAAAGGGAGAAGTGCAGCTCTGAGCAGCGGCCATATTGCTGCCGTCTGTGCGGGTACCAGACCCAGCGGGAGGACCAACTCCTCAGTCACATCGAGAAGGTCCACATCACAGCCGACATGGAGGACGAGACTAACCCAGTGAGTCAGGAGGCAGTGGCAACGGAGGGAGAAGCAGGGACTCAGGTCACTGATGGTGCCTTCCCCTGTGAGACGTGTGGCCAGGTGTTCACACAGGCCTGGTTCCTTAAGTCCCACATGAAGAAACACGCAGGCCTCCTTGAGCACTGTTGTCGGGTGTGTGGCCGTCGCTTCAGGGAAGCCTGGTTCCTCAAGAGCCACATGAAGACCCACAATGGTTCCAAGGCCTCCGGCCGGGGGAAACCCAAGGCAGACTCTCAAGAGGCCGCGGCCACCATCAACGACGTGACCCAAGAGCCAGAGACCAATGTGACCTCCACAAGCCTTTACCAGGTTTGCTCCAAGTGTGGCAACCTGTTTCATGACCGAGAGAGCCTGAGGGCCCACGAGAAGGTCCACAACCAGGCTAAGCAGCCGACACAGGGCCAGAGACCTAGTGACGACGGGGACTCTCCCAGTGCCAAAAGGCGCCTCTTGGACTACCTCAGCCTCCGCCCAGCTGCCGAAGAAAAGCCCCAGGAAGAGAAGAGGCGCTTGGGCCAGAGAATCCCCGAGCTGGACCCAGTTTGTAGCTACCAGGCCTGGCAGCTGGCTACTCGGGGCAGGGTTCTGGAGCCTGTGGAGTCACACAGTATAAAAGCTACGGTAGGTGGAGAAGGGGACGAGGCCCTGGCTGGAGGGACCGTGGTGTACGAGAAGGAGAGCAGCCGCTACATCCTGGAGGGTCAGCAGAGGGAGAGACGCTCAGGGAGACGCAGCAGCGCCAGCGGGGGAGGGGGTAGTAGCCACCACACCTCCCCGGGGGAGCGCACCCCCGAGAGCCTGAGCGACTCGGAGTACCGTCCTTCCTCCCGCCAGGGCCGACGTCCCTCGTCCTTCCAGCAGAGCCAGGCCAAGTCCACCGAGTGCTTCGAGTGCGGAAAGGTGTTCCGCAGCCGCCACCAGATGATTGTGCACCAGCGGGTCCACCAGAGGCGAGACGGGGGCAGGGGTTCCGGGTCCGGAGGGGACAACAGGGCAGGGCAAGGAGTGGACCGCTGGGGATCCACCAGTGACCCTGAATCAGGCTCCCCCAGCAGGCCCAGCACCCCAGGGTACGGGAACTCACCACCAGCCTCCACCCTAGGAGAGGACGCCCCTGAGATGAGCACCGCCAATGCAGTCCAACTGGCAGGTTAGTGAACATACCTCGACTGTTAATATAAGCCTTCTGTCGGGTGACCTTAGTTGGACTAGTGAGGGGGGAATTGGGCAATATTTGAGAGGAAATAGAATGTAAACAAAACCTTTACTCTGACAACAGGAAGATATTTAGCTCTGTCCTCAACACGCAGATGTTGTATGCAAATTTAGAATGACAACAGCCAAGAGATAAGCTTCAATGTAAGGACTATGTTAAGCATGCTGTAGGAGCTCATTCCTTTTCAAGCTCTTTCAAGGCCCCTGATCTTGACACTCTCACGAGCAAACATCTGTTGGTGAGATCCCTATCATTGTGATTCCATCTCATCAACTTAGCCCCATATAGAGTGGGGACATGAGCCACCCTGTGGCGATAGTCGGAACTGCTCAGGATCTGTTTTTGAGTGTGCTTTACAAAACCAACATGATAGACTGTATCATGTCGAGTCATTATATTCTCATTTGTGTTCAAGCCACTGTTGAAAACAACAAGACTGTTGACAAAAGCAGACCATGATGAAAAGTCAATGGGTCGTTTTATGAAAGCTTGTGCTTTGAAAGTGGCATTACAATGGAGTTGGAATTTTTGGAATGTCTGTCATTTCTTCACCGTCATAAACACGGTCAAGAAAATCTTGAGCCTTAAACACTGTGGGGAAACAATCATGATAAACACATACATCTGGGTTGATTTAAGATTCAAGATTGCTTGGTATGTATGTTTTGTTCTTCCGCAGGGTACAGACAGGTATTTGAGTGGGTGTCAGTGTTGGCACTAACTTGTTGAAAATATGTCTCTGCTTATCATGTTTTCATACACAGTTAAGAATCAGAGCTTAGTCTTTCACTCTCTTCCCTGGCGGTTTAGAATGTCAGAAATAGAAGTAGCTTTTCTTCGGGCTCGAGCAGTCTGCTATTTCAGCTTTTCCTGTCTCAGGAACCCCCCTTTTATCTGTGTGAATATGTTTTTGCTCTCCTTTTTTAATTATTTACAGTGAAAAGTCTGTATTATTTTCTCCCCCTCAGCTGTCAACATGAGAATGTTTGAAAATTGAGCAGAGAGAAATAGAGAAATAGCATGAGAACACCCAACCATAGAAGTTCAGTCGACTAAAGAAAGAAAAGAGCACTTGTTGCTTTTTTTAGTCGACATTGTGTCACACACAGGGAAAAAAAGAAAACACCTTTTCATGTCTGTTGTGAACTTCCTGTTTCGCCATCCATGTACTAAATCCTCAGACAGAAACAGGTATTTATTCAGTTAGCATGCAGAGAAGGGATCTTACTTATGATATCCCTTAGGCTACTGCATATAACCTCCTATGTATGAGAACATTAAGAATATTAGCTCGTGTAGTCAGAGCCATGAGTGAGTAGCCTGGTTCCTGAACTGCTAGTGCAGTATAGAGAACTCAACATGTTTGTCATCACAATGACCATAGGAGTCCGCACAAACAGATCTGGGACCAGGCTAATGAGAGATTGAGGAGAGTTTAAGATCACAGCAATGGATTTCTTAAGATACTCTTTGAAGAGGTCGAGTTTCACATGTTTTCCGAATATGGGCAGGGACGCTTCTGTCCTAGTGGGAGGGTCAAGAGACCAGAGGTAGCAGAATGGAGCGCTCGGGTTGCGGGTGTAGGGTTTGAGTACAGCCTGAAGGGAGGGAGGGGCAGTTCCTCTTGCTGCTCTGTAGGCAAGTACCATGGTCTTGTCGTGGATCCAAGCTTCGACTGGAAACCAGTGGAGTGTGCAGAAGAGCGGAGTGACATGGGAAAACTTGTGAAGGTTGAACACCAGGTGGGCTGCAGCATTAGGGATAAGTTGCAGGGGTTTGATGGCACAAGCGGGGGCCCAGCCAAGAGCGTAGTGCAGACAGGAGATGACAACTGCCTGGATAAGGACCTGCGCTGCTTCCTGTGTGGGGTAGGGTCGCTCTCTACAGATGTTGTAGCGTATGAACCTGCAGGAGCAAGTCACTACTTTGACGTCTGCAGAGAATGACAGGGTGTTGTCCAGGGTCTTGTCAAGATTCTTTGCACTCTCGTAGGGGGACACCGTGGAGTTGTCAACTGTGATGGAGAGGTCTTGGAGCGGGAAGGCCTTCGCCGGGAGGAAGAGCAGCTGCGTCTTGTCAATGTTGAGCTTGAGGTGGGGGGCCAACTTCTAAGTTAAGGTATCTGCCAGGCCATGTGTTTCGCCACCTGGGCATCAGAAGGGGGGAATGAGAAAAGTAATTGAGTGTCATCCGCATAGCAATGATAGGAAAAATCATGTGAGGTTATTTCGGAGCCGAGTGACTTGGTGTATTGAGAGAAGAGGAGAGGGCCTAGAACCGATCCCTGGGGGACACCATTAGTGAGAGTATGTGGCGCAGATACAGATCCTCTCCACGTCACCTAGTAGGAGCGGCTTGCCAGGTAAAATGCAATCCAAGAGTGTGCAGGGCCTGAGACACCCAGCCCTGAGAGGGTGGAGAGGAGGATCTGATGGTTCACAGTGTCGAAGGCAACGGATAGATCTAGGAGGATGAGAACAGAGGAGAGAGTCAGCTTTGGCAATGCCGAGAGCCTCTGTGACACAGAGAAGAGCGGTCTCGGTTGAGTGAACCGTCGTGAAGCCTGACTGGTTGGTGTCAAGAAGATTGTTCAGAGATAGATAGTGAGAGAGTTGGTTAGAGACAGCATACTCAAGCATTTTGGAAAGAAAAGAAAGAAGGGATACTGGTCTGTAGTTTTTGACGTCAGAGGAGGGGAGTGACTTCGGACCGTTTTGAAGTCAGAGGGGACACAGCCAGTGGTCAGGGATGAGTTGATGAGGGTAGTGACGAATGGGAGAAGGCCTCCAGAGATGGTCTAGAGAAGGGAGGAGGGGATGTGGTTGAGCGGGCAGGTTGTTGGGCAGCCGGGCCTCACTAGCCGCAGGATTTCATCTGGAGAGAGAAGGGAGGAAGCGGTCAAGGTGTAGGGTAGTTCTGTGGGACCACTGGACTCAATAGGCTTAGCGAATGAGAAGTGGATGTCGTCAGTCTTCTTTTCAAAGTGGTTGTCAAAGTCATCTGCAGAGAGGGAGGAGGGAGGCGGAGAGGGTGGAGGATTAAGTAGGGAGGAGAAGGTGGAAAGAGCCATCTCAGATCCCCTGTCAGACAGTCAGGTAACAGGGCCTAGTAGGGCGTCCTCTGCCCTACCTATACCCTCTATGTTCCACTGGCTGGTTACCTAATCCCCGCTGACGCCATCCAGTCACCCTGATCCCTCTTCTGCTCCCCACGTCTCAGGGATTTGTTATTTATAGAGACACTCCTAATGGACACACATACTCTCAGAGGACACACACACACCTAGCATGCACCAGCAGCATACCTCCCTGCATTCCACTGCTGGCTTGCCTCTGAAGCTAAACAGGGTTGGTCCTGGGTGGGAGACCAAGATGCTGCTGGAAGTGATGTTGGAGGTACCAATGCCCCAGTAGCAGTGATTAGGAACATTGCCCTGTGTAGGGTGCCGTCTTTCAGAAGGGAGGTTAAACGGGTGCCCTGACTCTCTGTGGTCACTAAAGATTCCATGGCACTTTATTATAAGAGTAGGGGTGTTAACACTGGTGTCCTGGCTAAATTCCCAATCTGGCCTTCATACCATCATGGCCACCTAATCCTCCCCAGTTTCCAATATTGGCTCATTCATCCCATTCCTCTCCTCTAACTATTCCCCCAGGTCGTTGCTGTAAATGAGAATGTATTGTGAGTCAACATACCTGGTAAAATAAGGGTAAAATACAAAAGAATGCATGTGCACACTCAGTTATACACACACACACACACACACACACCCACTCACTCCGAGACTTCACTCGAGCGTGCTGACAGACAGGTGATCTGGTTGGCAGGTGGGCAGACTAAGGCCTAGATTCAATCAGATCAAGCGTTGAACGGCAATATCCGGCCAAACCGCATAGCCGATGTTTTGGCGGTGTCGGAGGTGGAACTGCGTTGGATTTTGTCAAATGTGATCATTGTCACGAAGCCACACCAGTCCCACTCACCTTAGAAGTTCAGAGCGAGAAAGTCCAGGCTATATCAAAAATAATCATACTCCAAATTAAAATCATTAAACAAAATAATAAGGATTTATATCAGCCTGATCAGGGTGTAGATTACATCTCACATTCCAGTAAACAAGGCTGCACGGCTGCAACATTTCTCTTAATGTGACTCCGTGCAGCCAATGGCAATGTCCGCTTTGGGTATACCGAGAGCCTCTTGTGGAGTTGACAGCTCTTACGCCGTTCCACCTCCGACACGTCAAGACATCAGCTGTGCGGATGTTGGTTAAAGCGGATGTGATTGAATCGGTCCCCAAGTCATTGAAATCACGGGTTCATTCAAGCTTTGCACTGTTGACAATGTTGTTTATAGTTTGGAAATGCCAATGAACATGACTGGATGTCTGCAGGCGTGTGCTGCTCAGGTGATCAGGTCCATGGAGATGAGGTGATACAATGCTGAGGAGTTGGCAGGTTGCCACCCTGTCCATCACTCTTATCGATCCCAGACAGAGACAGAGTTTAAAGTCCTTTTTTTTACCTATTTACTATTTACAGTACATACTGTACAGGAGAACATGATCATTTTCAGGCCGTTACTTATGAAGTGTGGCTGAGTAATGTAGGTTTAGAATGCTTGTATGGTTACTGTAGGCAGTGGAAATGGCGAGCGCAAGCAAGATCTGGTTCTGGGTTCCAGGATTCCCTGCATGGCTGCACTACACGTGGAGGAGAGGAGCGTCGCTACAGTGTCAGTCTCGATTGCCTTGACTCCCACAGAGTGCCGAGTGGGGGGGAGTGAGGGAGGGAGGGAGGGGGCAAGCGAAGGAGGGAGGGAGCGAGGGAGGTGTGTAGTTAATGGCAGACATCCCACCCAGTGTTTGTTTATGTCAGATGGATGTTATTTCCCCCCGTGGTTTCCCCTTGGCAGCGAGGCAGGTTATGGCACTGACAGCTCTATGGGAACCAGGGCTTTCCCCTCCTCAAACACAGACATGCACGCATGCACCACCTACGAGCACAGACTTTTCTGATAGTACATCTCTACTCAATAAAGTAGCTACGTATGACTGAGAGATGTGGCTGTCTCACCTAGCTATCTCAAGATGAATGCATTAACTATAAGTAGCTCTGGATAAGAGCTAAATGACTAAAATGTCAAATGTAAAACACACACACACACACACACACACACACACACACACACACACACACACACACACACACACACACACACACACACACACACACACACACACACACACACACACACACACACACACACACACACACACACACACACACACACACACACACACACACACACACACACACACAGAGAGAATGATTAGCCTCCAGCCCAACCCTAGCTGGGTGCTAGCCACTGCAGTATGTGGATAATAGGGAAGCCAAAATGAAAAGCAGATGGCAGTGGCATGTTCTAATTGAGGAGTGGAAACACAGTGGTGTGTGTGTGTGTGTGTGTGTGTGTGTGTGTGTGTGTGTGTGTGTGTGTGTGTGTGTGTGTGTGTGCGTGTGCGTGTGTGTGTGCGTGTGCGTGCCCATTTGTTTCAGTGGGCAAGGGAGGTCTTGTACATCACAAGGCACTGAGTGTGTGGACATGTCCTTCTTAATTAAAGGGGCAATCTGGAGTTGCTACACCCCATTTTTGTAATGATAAATGAAGGGTATGTACCCATTTGATTCTTGAAGAATATATCTTAGAAATGCCTCATGAGCTTAGTTCAACTCCGGTACCCCAGCATAACACAACATATAAGCTTGTTTGACCCTGATGTTTGTAGTAAACATCCATTGCTCTGTCTATGAATTAGAGAGTGGTTACATATCGCCAGTCCCGGGGTTGTCCTGCTGGTTGTCGCCTTAAGGGGCCTCAAGAAGTGTTACTGGACATTGGTGTGTGTTTTGTCTTTCTTCCGGTGTGAGGGAGAGAGAGTGAGAGGTGTGTGAATAGTGCTCTGGAGTAGTGTGGGTGTGTGAGTGTTTTTGTATTCATGTTTATGTGTGATAGATTGCGTGGGGTTCTGTTTATGTGTGTGTGCAGGGGGAACTCAGTATATATGCCACCATGTGGCGAACATTGACAACTGCACTCTACAAACAGTAGAAATATACACTGAACAAAAATATAAACGCAACATGCAACAATTTCAAAGATTTGACTGAGTTACAGTTCAGATAAGGAAGTCAGTCAATTGAAATCCATTCATTAGGCCCTAATCTATGTATTTTACATGACTGAGAATACAGATATGCATCTGTTGATCACAAATACCTTAAATACAGGAGGGGCGTGGATCAGAAAACCAGTCGCTATCTGGTGTGACCACCATTTGGCTCATGCAGAGCGACCTCTCCAGCGTGCCAGGGCCATCGAAGGTGAGCATTTGCCCACTAAAGTTGGTTACGACGTTGAACTGCAGTTCAGGTCAAGACCCTGGTGAGGATGACGAGCCGGGTGTCCGGGTGGCTGGTCTCAGACGATTCCGCAGGTGAAGAAGCCAGATGCGGAGGTCCTGGCCTGGTGTGGTTACACGTGGTCTGCGCTTGTGAGGCTGGTTGGATGTATTGCCAAATTCTTTCAAATGACTTTGGAGGCGGCTTTTGGTAGAAAAATGAACATTCCATTTTCTGCCAACAGCTCTGGTGGACATTCCTGCAGTCAACATGCCAATTGCATGCGCCCTTAAAACGTGTGGCAATGTGTTGTGTGAGAAAACTACACATTTTAGAGTGGGATTTTGCCTACAGCAAAAGGTGCACCTGTGTAACGATCATGCTGTTTAATCAGCTTCTTGTTATGCCACACCTGTTAGGTGGATGGAATATCTTGGCAAATGAGAAATGCTCACTAACAGGGATTTAAACCAATTTGTTTTGAGAGAGTTGAGCATTTTGTGACCATGAAACATTTTTGGTAATTTTTTACTTCAGTTCATGAAACATGGGACCAACACTTTACATGTTGCGTTTGTATTTTTCTTCAGTGTATTAATGCAGCCAATTAAATACATTAAACAGGGTATCAAAAGGCAGGAAGACTATTTCCCCTTCAGTTATTCTTGTCGTGATATCAGAAACCATGATCATACTCATCATTAGGCCTACGAATACTCTTCTCGCATCAGAGTGAATTTCTACACGTTGTTCATTTCCCCATACATACTCTCATATGTCGGAATTTTGTGACATGTACAGATGCACTGAATCAGATGCGAATGCCATACATTTTAGCCTGTGGGAGAATCTCAATTGCATTTCCTTGACCCTTGTCCTTTCTCCTGGCCTCCTTCTCCAAACCCATTGTATAAGAAAATCAGAATTCCCACCCCTCTGACCTGCTCCTATTGGTTCTGAGAAGGAGGTCGAGGAGAGGGGACATGAGGTATCCATTCAGATTCTCTCCATATATTCTTCTGGTTTGGTATTTAAGGCCAACACTGTCACCAAGTGGTCATGAGGAAGCAGAACACCCCCTTTTTCATGGAACATGACTCAATTAAACCTGTCAGCTACTATTTCAAGCACATCTCTAGGCAGATCAATGTTTTGTCATATGTTTCATAGACGTTAGTAAGACAGAATGTTCATATAATGCGTGAAGAATGCAGTGGTGTACATTAACTAAGTAACAAAATACAGAAAGTTCAGAAAAGAAACACCAAGTAGAGATATGTTTAACCATTTATTAAAGAATGGATAATGCCAGTCTTGCCGACATCGGCTCGGCTCCTTCAGGGTAGCTCACTGCCCAAGCAAAGCGTCAAAATATAAAATGACCTACAAGCAGTGAGCGCGGTAAGCTATACCAATCCCCCAGCAGGAAAACAGAACCTAACAGGTGGAGGCAAAAGAAGCAAACGCATACTATCAGTGGCAGCAAGTGGCAGCAGGATATGTGAGCAGAACCGGGCCGCTTAAATACAATCCCGCCACCAAATAAGGCAGGCGCGATTGTTACTAGCGTCTAATTGGTGCAATCTCAGCTCATGCGTCTGCTGAGGCAGGGATTCAGGTTCTGAACTGGCTTCTTTTTATGTATTTTTTGGGGGGTACCCGTACTTTACTTTCCTACCTAGTTTTTGACAACTTTGACTTTTACTCCACTACATTCCTAAAGAAAATATGTGCTTTCTACTCATACCATACATTTTCCCCGACATCCATAAGTGCTCGTTACATTTGGAATGCTCAGGCAGGAGAGCGACATGGTCCAATTCACGCACCTTCACCCCTACTCCCTCTGATCTGGCGGACTCACTAATCACAAATACTGGATTTGTATTTAGTATTTGATTAGGAACCCCATTAGCTGCTGCCAAGGCAGCCTCTACTCTTCCTGGGGTCCATACAGGAACAAAACAACAGGTCGCTACAAAAACATTGTCCACATCATGAATAAAACAATGCATCACACAAGACGTTGTGCGCTACAACAATGTACACTGCTCCACAATCACACATTTACAATGTACTGTAGTGTGTGTCTCTTTGTGGCACGAGGTGTTGTTTTATCTGTTTTAAAAGAAATCAGATTTGAATGCTCGCTTGAGCTACCTGACGTGAAAGAGTTCCATGTAGTCATGGCTCTATTTTCTACTGTTTGTCATAATGTCTGAGAGTGTGGCCCTGTCTGTCCATGAAGATATACATCTGTTTTGCTTAATATAATATAAAGAATTTGATGCAAGTACTTTTCCCACCACTGGGTGAATGTTTCAGAGAGGTGACCAAACCATCTCTGTTCTGTTTTTCCTTCCACAGATGAGAAGCCTTACGTCTGCAGCCTGTGTGACTTTGTCAGCACAGAGTCCTCTGCCTTCCTCTCCCATCTACGTCTCCAGCACACCTGTGACGGCCGCCCCATTCCAATTCCCAACCCCAGCTCCAGCTCTGAGAGAGGCACCCCCAGTAGCTTCCCCAAGCTGAAGAGGGCCCTCCTCGATGGGCTTGCTCAATCCTCTGCCCCCCACCCTTACCTCTCTGCCCGGCCGTCAAGAGACAAATGCACCGCCGAGAGCAGTTCACCCACTGACCCTCACCATGTGGCTCCTCTGGACCTGTGTGTGAGAGCCGAGGGTCACAGGGGCCCGGCCTCCTCAGCCCTTCAGCAGAAGGGCCTGCCCAGTCATAAGTGCTCCTACTGCTCCCACTCCACCCACTACCTGGAGGTGCTGTGGATGCACCAGACTGTCGCCCATCGTATCAACAGCAGCGCCCTGGCCCCCAAATGGGCCCTCCTGAAGAATGGCTTCAAGGGCCCCCGAGAGGGTTTGTCCTCCAGGAGACGCACGGGCCCTCCTCCTGCTCTGGATGGGAGGGAGTGTCCCCCGTTGCCCCCTGTGGTGCGCACCCCCCGCACACGCCCCCCATCGTTGAATGGGGGCCAGAAGAAAGACGGCAGGGACAGGGCAGCCAGTCAACCCAGCACCTCTTCCTCCTCCACACAAGGATCCTCCTCCTCTGCCTCAGGCTCCCAGAGTGTGCGGCCTCCCAGGGCAGGCAGCAGACAGAGAAGCGAGGCTGTGCCGGATCAGGGCCACCGCTCTCGCTCCAACTCCAGGCCCAGGGTGGAGATCTACCCACGGGGAGGCACCTCGACCGGCTCCCTGGAGAAGAGCACTGCGGCCGGGGCTCCCCAGCGACCCTCAGCCCCTAGCCCCAGTGTTGGAGGAACCACCAGGTTGGTGGATAGGTACATGTTGCCTCAGGAAGGCCTTGGATTCATGCTGTCCAGCAAACATGGCCTGGCAGAGTACAGCAGAGCCAGGAGCTCGCCTCAGCCCCAGCCCAAGTCCAGCAGCTCCCAGTCCCACACCCAGTCTCACCCCCAGTCCCAGGGCAGACCCAGGGCAGAGCGCTCAGCCCACAACACCACCACGGCAGGCCAGGGCTACGGAGCCTCCCACTCCCAGACACTAGGGAGCGCCGTCCAGGTATCCTCCGCCTCTTCCTCCTACTCCTCCTCAGCCCAGCATGCCGAGGTGAAACAGGAGGAGGCACGGAGGGGGGAGACACCAGAGCTGCCCATGGACATCTTGAGCTTCCTGAAGAACTGCAACTCCAATGACCTGGCGACACTCTACCACCGCTGGGGCGCCGCCAACCCCCTACTGGACCCCACAGGTAAGAGCCAGGGCAGAGCTGTCAAACAACCTTAGGTCCTTTAAATAGGTAGGAAAGTATGTTTAGCCAACTTGGCACATGACCTAGACACAAAATAACATCAAGTAAACAGAGGGAACGTCCACTCATTGTTTCTCTCACAAGAGATCTTTAATGACGGTAAAGTCACCCTCTGGCACAAAACTCACCCTTCTCACAAACAGTGAGGGGAAAAAAATGACGTTTTATTTCTACATTTAGGCCTACTCTAAATACTCAGATCCTCAGACATATTTTTCATCTATGTTATGTGGGCAGCCTGTCAGTGCCGTGATGAGAAGGGGAGACATTGAGGAGGATAGTAGGGATGATGATAAACATGCCTTTGGATCATGTGTTTAGAGGAAAGGCCAAATGTGAGGAGATGTTGAGCAGACCTTTTTTTGGCTCGCTGATTGACAGCTCATGTCACATGTGGCGGGGAGATTCACTGGACGAGATCTGCCAGCAGGAATGGACCCTGAGGTGGTCATCACAAACACACGGGCTCAGTTGTGTACACAAACACATGTATGCAGGCATGCACACACACCGCGCACGCACACAAACACACTCGCACGCCTACACACACACCATCTGGCAGAAGATGATTGATAGACAGGCCGACTGGCCAGTCTGACAGGAGCATAAATAATGAAAGGGAGATGCATTAAAGTAGCTCTGTGTGTGTGTGTGTGTGCTGACCGTGTCAGAATACATGTGTGTGTGTGTGTGTGTGTGTGTGTGTGTGTGTGTGTGTGTGTGTGTGTGTGTGTGTGTGTGTGTGTGTGTGTGTGTGTGTGTGTGTGTGTGTGTGTGTGTGTAGGAGCACACAAGGTACTGTATATTGTAAAAAGGCTGTATCTGGGGCAGTGTGTGTTCTGTAGGGAGCAATGGCGGCTGGTGGAGCTATAGGAGGACGGGCTCATAGTAACGGCGACAATGGAATACATGGAATGGTATGAAACACATCAAACATATGGGAACCACACATTTGAATCCGTTCCATGGATTCCACTCCAGCCGTTACAATGATCCCGTCCTCCTATAACGCCTCCTACCAGCCTCCACTGGTAGGGAGTGATGTTATAACAGTGAAAGATGTGGCAGGACCTTCGTGGGTCTCTGTTCTGCAAGGCATATCTCCGCTCTCCCGGTAACCTGTCGCCAACTGTTTGGTTCAGGACTCCAGGCTGATGATACCCTCACAGACGGGGGGGGGGGGGTAGAGACATAATAATTAACCCAGCAGCAGCTGCTTTAGAAATGGTGATTACCAAAACATCCTGAATTTCCCCCGTATTCTGCTGCTGCTTTCCTAAGGTCAAGTGGGCCTCTGCTTAAGACACCAAGCTGCCAGGCTTCTATTCCTCCCCATGTTCCAGAGAGAGAAAACAGCCTGGGAGGCAGACGTATGACATCGCTGTCACCCGTCCAGGCAGATACCGTCACGCTCCGCCTTAGCCCTTTGAGTCAGATGCTATAAAGTGACCTTTTTTTGAGAAAGCCAGGATGTGTGTTGTTTGTGTGTGTGGCAGGGGGGTGGTGTGTGTGTGTGTGTGTGTGTGTGTTTAGTCCAGCTCACTTGTCTTTCATTGGTGCCTCAGAGGGAGAGAGAGAGAGGCTTGTGGGTCTGGCTGGGGCCAGGCAGGGTTAGATCTGCCAGAGACACTCTCAGTCACCTCCCCTCCCCTGTCACCCATACCACCAGCGGGTACCACGAGCCCAGGTACATGCCAAGGCAGGGCTGGGAACTCACCCCCTCACTCACTGCACACACCCCAAGGGCTTTTTGGCTGGCAGGGGAAGAGGTCATAGGAGGGGTTGGTAGTGGCGGTGGTGGGGAGGACAGGGGATATGTGACGATGGATGGACCAAGTTGGTCTCTCTCGTCTTCCTGCTGCCTCCTTGCATCCTGCAACACCGGATGACACGCCGAAGATCTTTTATATTCCCCTTCTGCACATGTACACACACGTACAAATAAACAGAACACACTCTGTCTCTCTCTCTCTCTCTCTCTCTCTCTCTCTCTCTCTCTCTCTCTCTCTCTCTCTCTCTCTCTCTCTCTCTCTCTCTCTCTCTCTCTCTCTCTCTCTCAAACACACACACACAAACACACACACACCTGACATGTGACACGCGGGCCGGGCAGCGGAGCGGGCACATCACAGCCGGGGCGTTTTAATTGGCTGTAATTTATGCGGCGGCCGTGTAGCTGTGTGTGTCTGCCTGTCAGAGCCTGAGATGATGCTGTGTGACAGCTGCAGTCCAACCCCTGGAGCTAGCCTCCCATAATGACACATTAGACATACTAATGATGCTTCCCTCTCCATACTCTACTCTCCTCTACTAGAGTCGAGGCTAGCTC